>NC_055980.1:30181601-30186601 GCF_018492685.1 Alosa sapidissima
ATTCAGGACAGTCCCGAAATCGAAGTGTTTATCCCGAATCCGGCCCTAATTGTCCCGAAAATGATACTCAATCAGAATACTGAGTAGTTATTTTCTGATAAACATTAAAAACTGTCCGTAGAGAGGTAGAGTCGACTGCATGCAGCCCCCAACGGCAGCTAAGTGTCTGGATGCAGGCCCGGCTACTTTGTTTCTTTTTTGGCGTTCTATAATTAGGCACTGATGCACTGATTTTAGCTAATTTTCATTCATTCCTTGACATGGCTGATGTACCGGAACCCCAACACGCCGCTAAAAAGCAAAAGCGTCTATGCAGGTACCGGGAGGAGTGGGTGGGGAGGTACCCGTGGATTGACAAAGCCTTAAGCGACGAGATGAAAGCATTCTGCAGGTGTAGAAGAGAGTTTGGTGTTTCTCACGGAGGGGAGGCAGATGTTAGACTACATGCTAGCAGCAAGCTACACTGTGCCAACACCGCGACAGTAAAGACCAACACGTTAGTCTCGTCCTTCTTTAAGAAGCAGGATGGCTGCTGCTGGGCTGACCTCATTGAGTTCATGATTTCTCTGTTGTATTTCACTGCAGACTTGATGTTTGAATAAAAATGTATTTTGGTACAGGTTGAAAATTCATTATCTTTTATAATAGTCTATGAGTCTATGTAGGCCTACACCCCCCCCCCCCCCCCCGCAAAAAAAAAGCGTCCCGAATTCCAGCCAATCTCACCTGGTCACCCTAACACACACGAGTCTGGCTGTGGTGACCTTTGACCTCGACACACGTGTGGGAGTGTGGCTGAATCCTGATCTAACCCCTAAAGGTTTCATGCTTATGCATCTCCTGTGCGTGTTGACTCATCGCCTGCGTGATCCTTTGGGATTTCTGCGTCTCCTGTGCGTGTTGCTCCCCACCTAAACTCTGCAGACTGTCCTGCTGAAATATTAATGTTTAATGTGCTGAAATATTAATGTTTAATGTGTTTATTGTGTTAAATGTGGTAGTGGTAGTAGTTTGGTATTGGTTTTTAATGTACAAAAAGATGCAAACAGCAAAGTAAAGGGAGTATTCGCCTTATTCACACGGCGGCCATTGTTTAAACCAAAACGAGGCTACAGGGTACACTTACTATAAAATTAATGCCACCTACAGGTGAATGCATAGAACATAACAATCCTATGGTTTGTGTACCCTGTAGCCTCGTTTTAGCCGCCAATGGCCACCATGTGAATAAGGAAAATTGAGAGTGTTCTTGATTCAGATTGAGTTTTCCTGATGAACAAAAATATATTTTAGTACCATCCCTGACCATTGCTGATTAGCCATTGCTGTTCTTTTCTACTGCAGCAATATTGTAGAAAGGCTTTAACACACTCTTATTTAATTACTTCAGGCCAAAAGTGTTTAAAGGGGAGATTTTTCTCTTGTTAATATGCAATTCTACACCAAGTAAAATCTATAAAATTAAGTTTGCAAGACTTCCCATTTCCTCATCAAAGTAACGAATCAGAACATTCTAGATATTGTTCATATTTCCATTTGTTGCCTCATCCGCATTTAATGAAAACATGGTAATTTTGAGTTTTACAGACAACTCAGTTTTCCAATGAGCAGCAATACTGTGTGTGCTCATGCAGGAGGTCTGCGCATTTGATAACGACAATCTGGAGACGGTGCTTTTGTCTTCAGCAACAGATTGTATAAGGTTGACGAGGTTGCGATATGGTGAGGGACAGGTCGTGTAGCGCTATGAAAGAACATGCGTAGCCTACTTTCTAACGTAAAAACGGTCAGCCATAGATAAACGTAGCCTACCTCTGTCGTGGTGGCTAGTTGCACCAGGTAGGGAAGATGTCCTGAAGTGCACAAACGTTAACCTTATGGCGGTCTTCTGATTGGTGGCGTGCTAAAACGTTTTCCTATTGCATCCATAAACAATTTTCTTGCAGCGAACCGCGCAAAAGTAAACCCCTGGCACTTTAATTTCTTTACACCATGGCTTGTTAGTTCTCCCCCGTTTCCAACAGCTGCCCATCTCCATTTATCTTTTAACTTTTGACACCTGCCTTCCTTTAGCAACAACGCATCCATGACAGCTAGTGGCCTTGCCAAATAGACGCACACAAATCATGACGCTAATATGCGAGGTTCTGGTAGGCCTACTGGTTATGGTTTTGTGCTATAAATGAATAATATTTTATAGCAAAGTTTTAAGTTGACTATTTTAATTGTATGGTTATTTTTTGTCAACATACACTCACAACCTACTGTCGTTAAAAGTGAGGCCTAAGCAAAATAGGCTACAAGGCTGTCTGTGCGTCACAAACAGACTGACCCCCTTACTCAACAGTTCGCGATGATGACGGTGATATTATTTTTTTTATGCTAACACGCTCAGTCAAAACCTTCCGTCGCAAATTGTGAAAAACATTGTTGTACATGTCATAACAGACGGGATAATAAATTGCATATGCTACGGTTTATATTGCGTCGCTTTACACATAATGTTAGTTGCATTGATTAAAAACTGTAACAATAATAGTAGCCTACATCGGGTGGCATAGAAGGCTATCTGTTCAAGTCATAGGTGACACCCAAAATGAATGACCTCCCCTGACAAGAGTTCGCGATAGTAAGAAATTGTCTACATTGATGCACGGAAAGAACACAGCCTACGCTTCTTCTCCGAATTCGCACATAGAGCTCACAATATCATATCCAAAAAAGTTAAACGGATTGGCCAACCTCATCAGCTGTCTCTAATGTGTCACTATAATCCAACTTTTAGACCGTTATAGTCCTCCGTATGTGTTCTTTGGAAAAGCAAAGGTGATAGCCGCCGCCCCCCCCCCCCCTCCTATTTTTTTTCTCATCGGATCTGCATCGATCTCAAATATGACATTTCTAAAATCAAATTGACGGAAATCCGTCCTATGACGGAGAACTTTAATCCTTGCCCTACAGGTCAAAAGGCATGTTTGCTGAATGCAGTGCTCCCTACAGGTCAAAAAGGCATGTTGCAGCACTTCCTACAGGTCAAAAGGCATGTTGCAGTGCCCCCTAGAGGTTAAAAGGCATGTTGCAGTGCCCCCTACAGGTCAAAAGGCATGTTGCAGTGCCCCCTAGAGGCATGTTTGCTGAATGCAGTGCTCCCTAGAGGTCAAAGGGCACCAAATTGCTTCCAGCCTACAGTCGCCCTTTGGGTAACCCTGTGTTTCATGTCACAACACTATGAATTGTGGGTAATTCCCTTGAGTAAAGAGGGCATAGATCAGCGGTCCCCAACCACTGGGCCGTGGGACATTCCTAACCGGGCCGTAGCCTACGACATGAGTTTAAAAAAATGCATGCAAACTAAACTAAATTTAATTCGCAATAATGTCACGTTTTACATGGCATAGGCCTATATGCAGTTGTTTGATTGCACGCATGTTTGCATTTTGCAATGTCTATTTTCTTACATCTGTCTGTCCCACCTTCAACACTTTACATATTGCCTTCAGCGCTGCGCAGCCTCAGGTCAGCTCACTTCACTTGATCAGTTCTTGGCGAACGGTAGTGTCACACGAAGTTAGCTAAACTGCTAGAATGAGCAACAAAAAAACAAGCATCTTTAGCAGGTCACTGGTCAGAGTGTTCGAGAGCCGCTGCAGAGATTTCTTACAGAAAAAAAAAGTCACCGCTGCACATTTTAGTGATGAGGACTGGGTGCCAAAACTCGCTTACCTGTGTGGCATATTCGGGTTGCTTAATTACCTCAACCTGTCACTCCAGGGGAGAATTACGACTGTCTTTAAACTGGCAGATAAAGTCGCTGCATTTAAAGCCAAGCTTGATTTGTGGGGACGACGAGTGGACCGGGGTGTATTTGATATGTTCCAAACAGTAGTGGGGGTTTTGGGAGAAACTGAGGCAGGGCCCTTTCTCTCGCAGCTGGTGCGCGATCACCTTGTTGCGCTTTCAAATGAGTTTGAGCGTTACTTCCCATCCTCCAAAGATCCACGGCAAACCAATGAGTGGGTCCGCAACCCATTTATCAATATCCCGAATAGTCCTAACTTCTCAGCGCAGGAGGAAGAGCAGTTGATCGAAATTGCAAATGACGGTGGTCTTAAGAGTGTGTAGGCTATGAGGAAACCTCTCTGGCGGGTTTTTGGATCAAAACCAAAGCAGAATATCCCGAGATAGCCGTAAAAGCGCTGAAAACGTTGCTACCATTTCCCACCACGTATCTATGCGAGGCTGGGTTTTCGGCAATGACTGCAACTAAGACCAAATTGCGTAATCGACTGGACATTTCAAACATACTGAGGGTGTCACTGTCTTCCATCACCCCCAGATGGAACCTTCTTGTTGCTCCCACTGATTATATTCGTATATAAGCTCCCACTGATTATATTCGTAATGCACGTTTAGTTCCCATGTTTTGTTACCATATTTTGTTAAGCATGTTCACACTTGATAGATGTAGCTTCAAGTTGTTCAATTTTCATAGTTCATATTGTTCAATTTTCACTTCTTCAAGTTCACGTTTTTCACATTTTTAAGAGTTTGTTACCTTCACTGTTAACTGGAGCTAGTTCTTTTCAAGTAATGCATGCACAACACGGAACATGGAACCCCCGAACCCCGCCCCCCCCCCCCCCCCGGTCCGTGAAAAAAAAAATGGGAATCAAACCGGTCCATGGTACATAAAAGGTTGGGGACCCCTGGCATAGATGAGCCTCCTCTGCACCTGCGCACAGGTATGTTTTATAGGCCCACAGCCAGAGCACGGGTTGGCCCAGAGATAATTAGCAGAGGCAGGGGCACGCTCTGGACGACACTTGTGGCCATGGCAACCAGCATTCCTGTTAGGTGACCACCAAGTACAGGGGAACACTGCGTAACAGCGCGTGTGTGTGTGTGTGCTGTGTGTGTGTGTGGGGTGTGTGTGTACCTTGCCATCTCTGGCGTTGCTCTCCTCCTTCACCTTGCTCCTCCTCTTTCTCTGCTTTGGCACT
>NC_055980.1:30191601-30196601 GCF_018492685.1 Alosa sapidissima
AGACAGAGCGAGAGAGAGAGAGACAGAGATGAGAGAGAGCTGAACATTCCGTGTAGTCATGCTCCCTTTGAGCTCCTAAAAGATTTACAATTTTATCAAGTTTTACACCTCTGAAATGACCAAAACCTAAAAAAAAAGAAAACTATATCAGAGACTAAAAGAAGAGGATCAAGAAAATTGCAACATGGACTTTTTTCTCCAGCTTCCTTTCCTGTTTTCCTAAGTTGAATCAAAGGAGTACATCCCTACACAAAAAACTGAGGAACAGCAGCAACAGCAGCAGCTAACAGGTCAGAGGAGAGAAAAGAAGTAACAGGAATATCAACCCCATCCAAATAGCAATCCTCAAACAAAGAACAGCAAGGAAGAGTGGTGAGCCTCTCTTTACTTTTAAATCAGCTTTAAATCAATTAAATCAAAGCACCACCCTTTCTAACTTTGATAAGTGAGCTGAAAGCTAACTAACTAGCTAACAAGCTACATAAACAACAGATAGAGGCACTAGAGGCAGTAACGGTCAGTGGCAGTTGGAAAATGGATACATTGTCAGCAGCCTCTAGTGGAGTGCCCCTCCCCCATTCTATTATGTATCCACCTGCAGTAAAAACGGCAAAGGATAAGAAAGCTTTCAAGCAGGACTTTCTCAGAAAGAACCCTGAGACTCTGTGGGCAGATGTAAGCCAAACAGGGGGCAGGGCCACCACCACTAACCTGCTCCTTCACACAGAGGCCTGTGATGCATGGCATAAAGCCATTTGCAAGCACTACAGACATTACAAAAAACAGGGGATATGTAATGGGAGACAATTACAAATCTACACAGAGGGGGATATTAATAACACCTTCCTCACTGTAAATGTGTACCAAAATGGTACTGTTATGTTTCAAGGAAGCCAGGCAAGCCTCAGCTCTGTCCAGCAAGATATTAACACTATAAAATCACTGGCAGAATTAGAGAGAGGCAAACAAGACACAGACAGTCAGCCTGAAAGGTGCAGTGCAAATGGCAACCGCACAGAGGTGGCAGAGGAGGAGGATCCCTGTATCAGTGACTGCACTGTCTTACTGGAACAGTCTGTCAACCAGCTAAAAAACAGTCTGTCCCTTCAGGAAGTAGAATTAGTGCAGCTCAGAGAACAGCTTCAGTATACCACCTCAAATCAACAGCTAGAGGAACAGTTTCACCAATTCAAAGAGGAGTTAACAGCATGTGTACGAGAGCTGAAGGGACAAATCAGGGACCTGCAGCAGGACAGGGAGGCCCTGAGGAGAGAGCTGAGAGAGGTCAGAGAGGAGCTCAAGCTAGAAAGGAGCAGAGAGCAGATGAAGGGCAAGCTGCATCTCAACACTTCAGCTACCACTCAAACACCAGAATCGACCACTCCACCACAGACAGAACCCCTTGCTTCATCAAGATCACCATCCAGCACTCATGCAGACACCCCTGAACCCACCCACATCAGCCAAGAGCAAGCTATATCAACTAATGATGCAGAAGTAGTCATTTTAATTGATTCTAATGGCAAATTTATAAATGAAGAACAGCTGTTTCCACACCAAAAAACAACCAAACTTTGGTGCCCTAAAACGGCTGATGCATTCAAACTGCTGACCAGCGAAAGTTTAGGAGAACCAAGCCACATCATCATACATGTGGGGACAAATGACCTGAGGACACAACAAGAGCGTGTGGCAGAGTCTATCACAAGAGTGGCAGAAAAAGCAACAGAGACTTTTCCCATGTCCAAAATAGTCATCTCCACCCTCCTTCCCAGAGCCGACTTTCACCCAGACACCATACACAAGGTGAATGCTGCCATCTCCCGTGGATGTGCCCCCATGCCAAACGTTCACCTGGCACACCACCCAATGCTCGGCCTACACAGCCTGCATGACCATGTCCACCTCCGCAAAGATACCATCAATGTGTTCGCAAAAACATTGAAAGACGTTGCTTTTGGTCGAACCACAGCCTCCCATCCGAGCAGACCATACCCTCCTGGACTACATCACAAACACCATCCCACATCCAGGCACCAGGCAGAGAACTGCAAACGACACCCTGCAGCTGTGGTCCCCGCGCCTCAGCAGCCAACACCTCAGAGGCCTGCAACTCAACACTCCACACCCCCTAGGCAACACCATGCTCCTCAGCCTAGAGAGCCCCGCAATCCCGCAACGTGGCACAAACACCCTACACATAAGAGACGTCCGGAGTACCAGCAGAAGAATCCCATGTCGCCACATCAACACCATCAGCTGCACCAGGAACACCTGCACCCACCAGCACCGAGACACCGGGGTAGCCACCCCAACTCGAGGGTGCTTACAGCAGGGAGGAGCTCCGTGGCAGAGCGGCATCATGACCTCCACACACCACATGGCAGGCCAGAGCAGCAGGAGCAGCCTACGTATGCAACAGCGCTGAAAGACTCACGCAGCACTAAACTAGCAGAGATCAGAGATCTGCTAGACATCATATGCACACGGCTAATGGACTAGTCGTGAGTCATACAAATATATTTACTGTTTATTAATAGTAACCATAACAATGTCTAAATAATAGTGATATATATGCATATATACACAATATTAAAAAACATTATAATATATATATAATATATAATATTATATACTATAATTCAAAATGATAGGTTTAACTCATCTTAGAGGTCAATGAAACTTGTTAAAATTTGTCAAATCATTATTAGTACATTACTTGTGTGATGAAATCTTTATCAGTTTCACTGTGGAATATTCAGGGCATTAATTCATCCAGCTTTGGTTGTAAAATTAAAGCCCTGGAATTTAAGAAAAGCATTCAAAACACAGATATAATAATTCTCCAAGAAACATGGCGCAAAACTGATGAAATGACTCTCTGTCCCACAGGATATTGTGAAATAGCCATTTCCTCCAGAAAACATGTAAAAGTTACACGTGGAAGAGATTCGGGAGGCATAATTATTTGGCTGAAATTAGAAATAGCCGAATATATTACTACAATCAAAAAAGAAGAATCACATATCTGGCTTAGAATTGACAAAAAACTAACACAGACAACAAATGATATATTCCTCTGTGCTCTGTACATTCCCCCCTCTGAATCTCCCTACTATAATGAAGAGATTTTTGATACTCTCCACAGTCAGATCAACTACTTTCAGGCCCAGGGTAAAGTGTTGATCTGCGGAGACCTAAATGCCAGGACAGGATCTTTAGCCGACTACAACTCAGATGAAGGTAATAACCATATATTCGGCAGCGATTATCCATCAAACATGGTAAACTTTGCCCGTAATACTTTTGACAAATCAGTCAATAAAAATGGTAAATTGCTCATCGAGCTCTGTAAAAGCCTTGGTCTGTACCTGCTCAATGGTAGGGTGCGAGGGGACTCATTAGGGAGATATACCTACAGCTCACCACTTGGCTGCTCAACAGTTGATTATATGATTACAGATTTGGACCTATTCACTTTCAAAGCATTCACGGTCAAACCACTAACACCTCTGTCAGACCACAGTCAAATTACTATGTATCTTAAAATTAGTGAAAATACCAACACACACAAAAGGCCCATACCTGTAATGCTATACAGCACTAGAGAAACCTACAGGTGGGCCCATAACAGCAAAGAGGAGTACCTGAAAGCTTTTTGTCAACCTAAAGTGGGTTCTCAAATAGAAACATTTTTAGCACATACTTACCTGCATAATAAAGAGGGCGTAAACCATGCAGCCGAAGAACTAAACAACATTTTCCATTACCTGGCAACCATTTCTAATCTTAAAACTACCAAAAAATCTCATAGGAATAAACAAGAAAAGGAAAAATGGTTTGATCAAGATTGCAAATTAATGAGGAAAAAACTTAGGCTCCTGTCAAATAAAAAACATAGACAACCCGACAATCCTGGTTTACGCCTTAGCTATTATGAAGAGCTTAAACAATACAAAAACACACTCAGAAAGAAGAGGGAACAGTTCACAAAAAATCAATTAGAGACAATTGAAGAATCTTTAAATTCAAATAATTTCTGGAATAACTGGAATAAACTTAACAAAAAGCAACATGAGGAACTTGCCATCCAAAATGGAGGAGTATGGAAAAGTCACTTTGAAAACCTCTATGGAAAACACAGCATGAACCCAGAACAAACCCAAATTTACCAAAAAATGATTGACATGGAAAACACAATAAATAAATATCAAAACCCACTAGACTACCCAGTTACAGAAAATGAACTAACAGAAAAACTCAAAGGCTTGCAGCCAAGAAAGGCAAGTGGCCCTGATGGCATCCTCAATGAAATGATTAAAAATGCAAGCCACAATTTTCATCTGGCTATTCTAAAACTGTTCAACTTGGTTCTGAGTGTCGGATACTTCCCTGATGTCTGGAATGAAGGACTCATTACACCCCTTTTCAAAAGTGGAGACAAATTAGACCCTAATAACTACCGGGGCATTTGTGTAAACAGTAATCTGGGGAAGTTATTTTGTAGCATTTTAAACAATAGAATAATAAACTTCCTTATCGAGCATGATGTCCTGAGTAGAAGTCAAATTGGTTTTTTACCAAAATGTAGAACATCAGATCATATTTTCACCCTACACACCTTAATAAATAAATATGTAAACCAAAATAAAACAAAAATATTTGCTTGCTTTGTAGATTTCCAGAAGGCCTTTGATTCTATTTGGCATGATGGCCTATTTTGTAAACTTATTGAATCTGGTGTAGGGGGAAAAGCATACAACATAATAAAAACAATGTATTTAAACAACAAATGTGCAATTAAAATTGGAAACAAACAAACAGAATTCTTCACTCAAGAACGGGGTGTGAGACAGGGCTGTCCTCTATCACCGACCCTCTTCAATATATATATTAATGAATTGGCAAAAAGACTCGAGCAGTCAACAGCTCCTGGCCTCCTATTAAATGACTCCGAAATCAAATTTCTTCTTTTTGCGGACGACTTGGTTCTGCTGTCT
>NC_055980.1:30201601-30229101 GCF_018492685.1 Alosa sapidissima
GGCTTTTTTGGCAAGATTGACCTTGGTTAGACTCTGCATATGTTATTTCTCCGTATGGAAAATAAAGTAAATTTTCGACACACGTCTGTTATTAGTTCAACAACAAGTGTTCCTTGTTAAAACATGTGACACTCAAATGATTTTAGAAATATTTAGCCAAAGCCAAAAAGTGTTAGAGAGAATGAGAGACGCCGGTGCAGCTCAGATGTCTTCTTAATTTTCTTTAGTAAAAGGTGCAGAGCATTATTAAACTTTGACTAACGTTTCGATGTGTCGATGTTTTTGACTAACGAACATCGAAACGTTAGTCAAAGTTTAATAATGTTCTGCACCTTTTACTAAAGAATAAAGAAAATTAAGAAGACATCTGAGCTGCACCGGCGTCTCTCCTCTCTAAAATATCTGTCCTGGCCTGGTTGCACCGGATTGTCGCCAAACGACAGAAGCGCAGAGAACCCTCCTTTGTCTACCAAAAAGTGTTACTTTGTGCCCCGCGCTCCCCCACTGCTTGTGAAAGAAGGGGGTGGGGGAGGGGGGCTTAACGTGAAAAAGCTTAATGTCCCAAAATGGCAACAAGTCATAATGGTAGGCTACAGGAAGTGGGGGGAGGGTATGGGATTTGGGATGACCAGAGCCGTCTTCGCTGTGCTATTCAGAAAGCATCTTCTATTGTCTTTCCAGGCGCACACAGCTCGTTATAGCCTATCGAGTGCCTTAACAGATAGGCTCTGCTCTTGGGTTTGGCCTCACAGCGAACTCAACCCTCTTGTTGCTTGCAGTTTGTTAAATAAAGCGATGCAGATTACATTATTTCTGATTAATTGCGTCTTTTGATGTATTTTGCAACATCTGCTTGTTAGGTTGGGCTACTGTCAATGTCCTGTACAGGTAAATGTTCAACAATTGCTGGTGTAGGCCTACAGCTATAATCAATTAGGGACTGTTCGTTATTTATTTAAGGGACCGGAGGAGTTTTGGGAGCGTTAGTCAAAAAAGACGTGACCCTCCCTCGCCAGCAAGAAATTTTTCTATGACCCTCCAAAGTGATTGAGAAAAACCGCGCATGACCCTCCCCAGTCCCAACAATTTATTGATGCCTTCTGTAGGCTACTGGGTCAATTTGGTAGCTTGCATGCTACGACACCTTCCTTGAAATGCCTTGAAAACGCTGTCGTTTGCACAATTTCACAAATAATCACTGGGACCGAAACAAACCTGTCAACTTTTCCCGGGTTTATCGCGTATTTTAACTTTTTCCTCGCTGTTTTAGGAGGAGCTGCAGGGCCGTCACAAGGGGGTGCGAGGCCCTGTGCGAACTTGACAGATGCATGAACTTACGTGCATGAAATCATGCAATAGCTTACTTTACACAGCCAAGGCTACCGTCGGTGCATTTTAGTAGCCTAGTCTAATAAGCTACACCAGCTTGTCTTTAAGAGGGGAAATTGTATAGCCTATAACATTAGCGGAGTCACATATTTGGCCATATGGTGTTTATCATAGGCTACATCACGAAACCAAAAAGTGTAACAAAGGTGAACACTTTAACAGGGGAAATTAATTGGGCATGAATCATTGTGCTGGACGGTATTTGTCAATGAGCAGAAGTGATGTGCACTATGGAAACTGGTCTGTAGGCTAACATTGGACAAATAAATGACACTGACTCGCCATATCCTGACTCTGAAAAAACATTGTCTTGCTTTGCCGCAAACGCAACAATGAAATCATAGGCCAGTTTCCAGGTAGCATAACGTCTTTTTCAATTCAGAGAAGGAAGAGCCCAGTCTCTCCTGTGACATTGAGGTGCGCAAATAGTTTTTAATAGCCTGTTCAACTTCGAAAAGCTTCACCCGATGCCAGTCACTGATCACAATTTCAAATTTCGGGAAGCTTCGTTCTATCTTTTTAAGTTTTAAGTGCAGTAGGCCCCTATCTGCCCCCTTTGGAATTATATCTCGAGTCTATTATAAGGCCCAGTGCATTATGTCCTGGGATTCGGACGTGCTCAAAAAGAAAAGAAAAAACACCTTTTTTATAGATGGTTATAATATGAGGAGCAATATGAGTCTGAACTCCGTGTCATTCAGACTCAACACTCTTGTTGCTTTGATATCTTTTTCGTTGTCGTTTGAACGTCGGCAAGCAGGCATGTTGCGGTTGCAATTTAAGTGAAATGTCTACAGTAGGCCTACAACATGCAACATGCTTGTTAGGCTGGGCTACTGTCTTGTACTGTCAGGTAAATGTTCAACAATTGCTGGTGTGCAGGCTATAATCAATTAGCTAAATAATTTGTCCAGCTGTTTAAAAAAAGAAATCATCCTACATTCAAACGCAAAAGGTGCTTTGATATCTTTTTCGTTTGAACGTCGGCAAGCAGGCATGCTGCGGTTGCAATCAATAAGGATAATTGGTTTTATCTGCGGATTTATTTTTTGCATTATTTTGAATATGACTCGCTCCAGTCTCAACAGCACGTCTACTTTTTCCACACGCATCTAAGTTCTAACACACATCCCCTCTCGCTTTCTCTCTCTCCATCCCTGCACACGGGGATTTCTTAAAGGAGCTGCACCATTTTACAACAATTGCATCTACATTTTCATATTAGAATGTTTTGTCTGTTTAAGTGTAAGCTTAAACTACCGTGATCAATTTAAGTTCCCATGCCCCTACTGAAAGTCTCATGCGCTTATCGTTACACTATCAAATCTATAAGTAACCGTGACAAATAGGGTATAAGATATATAAACTCACGCTATTGTATTATCATGTATGTTTGGTAATGGCTCACTGCGTCATGGAAGCAGTTAAGTCAAGTCGCATCAAAAATAGTAGTGGCAGAACTCCCAAGTGACACCTTGTGGTTGTTTGTGTCAACTGCAGTTTGTGCCATTTCTGCTGAGAAAATGGGGTGAGTGATTCATGAAGGAACCCGTCCAAACTTAACTGGGACCCACTGTAGCAGCAGTGCTATGATCAGCCTCTGTAGCAGCAGTGCTATGTAGCAGCAGTGCTATGATCAGCCTCTGTAGCAGCAGTGCTATGATAACCTCTGTAGCAGCAGTGCTCTGTAGCAGCAGTGCTATGATCAGCCTCTGTAGCAGCAGTGCTCTGTAGCAGCAGTGCTATGAGCAGCCTCTGTAGCAGCAGTGCTATGATCAGCCTCTGTAGCAGCAGTGCTCTGTAGCAGCAGTGCTATGAGCAGCCTCTGTAGCAGCAGTGCTATGATCAGCCTCTGTAGCAGCAGTGCTATGATCAGCCTCTGTAGCAGCAGTGCTATGATCAGCCTCTGTAGCAGCAGTGCTCTGTAGCAGCAGTGCTATGATCAGCCTCTGTAGCAGCAGTGCTATGATCAGCCTCTGTAGCAGCAGTGCTCTGTAGCAGCAGTGCTATGATCAGCCTCTGTAGCAGCAGTGCTATGAGCAAAAAAGCTAACGTACAGCCCTGCACTATTGCAATCAATCAATATTGAGAAGCCCCGCCCACCACACTGACCTGCATATTAAGCCCCGCCCACCACATTGACCTGCATGTTAAGCTCCACCTCCACCACACAGTCCTGCATGTTAAAGGAGAATTCCGGTGTGATATTGACCTAAAGTGTGTTGAAACATGATACCGAGTGTGAACGTATGTCTCATAGCCCATCTCGGCTTGTCCCCTGCACTCCAAAATCTGGGGCTAGTTAGCCGATGCTACCAACAGCTTTTTAAGTATAAGTATAAGTATACTTTTTTGATCCCGTGAGGGAAATTTGGTCTCTGCATTTAACCCAAACGGTGAATTAGTGAAACACACACAGCACACAGGGAGGTGAAGCACACACTAATCCCGGCGCAGTGAGCTGCCTGCTACAATGGCGGCGCTCGGGGAGCAGTGAGGGGTTAGGTGCCTTGCTCAAGGGCACTTCAGCCGCAGCCCACTGGTCGGGGCTCGAACCGGCAACCCTCCGGTTACAAGTCCAGAGTGCTAACCAGTGGGCCACGGCTGCCCCTCTGATCAATGGTGGTGCTTCGGCATCGGGCTAGCCATGCAAATAAATCACTGTTTTACACCATTTACGAGGCTCAATGTATCTCCACACTTCATTGGTAGACTTCCGAGGGCCCTGACATTTAAAACGAGACATTGAGAACTTTGAAAAAGCACTGGTAGTTTACTTACAAGACGATTTATGCAGACAGTATCTTCACGAAGTTTAGCGTTTGCAGCCATCTTGAATTTAGTCACGATAAGTCGAGCGACGAGTAAGAATGAACAGGTATGATAAGGGATCAGATTCCAAAAATAATTCAGTGGAAATGCATGGATTCCAGTTTCTTCCAGTAGCAGCAACTGGAATCCATGCATTTCCACGGAATTATTTTTTACACTCGGTATCATGTTTCAACACACTTTAGGTCAATATCACACCGGAATTCTCCTTTAAGCTCCACCTCCACCACACTGACCTGCATGTTAAGCTCCACCTCCACCACACTGACCTGCATGTGAAGCCCCGCCCACCACATCAACCTGCATGTTAAGCCCCGCCCACCACACTGACCTGCATTTTGAGAAGCTCCGCCTCCACCACACGCTTCAGAAGCTTCTGCTGGTCTGGACTCAGTCACACCCCCCATATGACGTAGGTACCGGCCCTTCAGGACGCCCAGAGTCAGGGTACTGGAAGGACACACACACACACACACACACACACACACGCACAAGTTCAGAGTCAGGCTACTGGAAGGACACACATGCACACGCAATGTTCAATGCAAAACATGATACTGAGCATCTCTATGTGAATGACATGCTTTTGGCTAGGGATGTTAAAGGATATGTGAATGACATGCTTTTGGCTAGGGATGTTAAAGGATAATTCCGGCATTTAGGCTAATTCCTGTGGTGAGTTGCACAGTTTGGATAATGGACAACACGGTGGTCTGTTCACAGAAGTTAAAGAAGCCCTATGCAGGTCTGGTTATTCCTTTGCTGTTTCTGGGTTTTCGCCTGATTTGGGCTCGCATTTTTCACGACATAGCTCCCCCTGCAGCTTCGGCAAGTGACTTCTACGCTAAACCCCCACTAGCTAGCAAGCTAGCCATCAATAAACCAAGCTAAACACATAGGGCTCACAATAAAACGGTCGAGCAAGCACATTGTTCAAGAGACTATTAAATCACATTACAAAAACGAAGTTCACCCAAGGGTAGGCTACTTACAATTTCAACCGCAAAAGAGCCAAGTCGGAGTCCGTTTTGCAGTCTTCTTAGAAACTACAATCTGACTACATTTTCGAGTATTTCTGAGCCAGGACCCATCAGGAGCCAGACTGACAGATTGCCACACGCCTCACCCCAAAACATGTATATGCACATTATTCATACGCCTCACCCCAGAACATGTATGCTCATTATTCACACCCCTTACCCCAGAACATGCATCATTATTCTCAGTGAGAACATAGAACATAGAAAATAGACTAACTCACCTGTAACTTTAGAAAGTCGCTGGTTCAGGCAGTTGGTCAGTTTTTTTGTTGTTGTTGTTAGCCTGTGTCCTGATGGGTATTACACAAAACCTAGATAAGGGATTAAGCTGTGATTTCCTAGATAAGGGATTAAACTGGGATTTTAGCCTTGACCTACCTAGATAAGGGATTAAGCTGATTTTTTGGTTATCCTGGATGAATTTAGCCTTTACTTGGTTAGACGGCACATAAGTTACCATGGGGATTTATTCTCTGCACCTAGCCTGGTCCCGACCAGGCTAACAGCCAAGCTTAGTTAATTCCAATGGTAATTATGTTGTCTTATTGGTTCAGCTAGCCGTCATTCAAATCAGACCTCCATGTGATTTTTTAAGGAGCTTTATTCCATTTATATACTATTTGCTAAATGTATTTGCTAGCAAAACAAAACAGATTGTCTTAATATGGTTATTATTTTAATTGTGGTAGCCTTATAATTATTAACATACTCGTTGTTTGTGTCTTTTGTTGATAGACGTTAATGAATAGCCTACTGTAGTAGCTTTTGTTGATAGACGTTGATGAATAGCCTACTGTAGTAGCTTTTGTTTATAGACATTTAATAAATCGCCTACTGTAGTAGTTGATTGGAAATGGAGGGGCAATTTGAAGTTGTTTTCAATAAATTCGGTTCTAAAGCCGATATGAAGATATACAGAGTCGTACTATGTGCCAATATAAAGGTATACAGAGTCGTACTATGTGCCGATATAAAGGTATACAGAGTCATACTATGTGCCGATATAAAGGTATACGTATATGGCGGCCGCATTTACGATGCCACCTAATAGAACTCGACAGACAATGCGGTATCTAGCTTTCTAATATCTATGGTGGCAAGCGCTTTCTAGCTTTCTAATATCTATGTGGCAATGCGGTATCTAGCTTTCTAATATCTATATGGCAAGCGCTTTCTTAAAGGCACACTATGCAGGTTTTTTTAGCTTAATATGCTAGTTTTTTAGCTTAATTTAACAGCTTCAGAGTCATTGGAATGGTTATATGACTTTTTTCGGGGTGAATGGTGGCCGTCTCGCTTCCCCCTAGCGCCTGTGAGCGGAAAAACCACCCTTGCAACTGTGGGCCGGCGGCCTCAGTGTCAGGAAGTATAACGAGAGTATTATATGTGTATATAACTTTACTGCATTCAAATACACATACACGCCAGGCACCGGCTAGAAAAAGGTAGCGATGGAGTATCTCAGACATTAGTCATAACAGCGAAAAAGAAGTAAGAACCGAGAAAACAGTAAGGAAATTGCCAATAGCCTACTGCATAGTTTACCTTTAATGACGTTATCAATGCGGTATCTAGCGTTCTAATATCTATGGTGGCAAGCGCTTTCTAGCTTTCTAATATCTATGGTGGCAATGCGGTATCTAGCTTTCTAATATCTATGGTAGCAAGCGCTTTCTTAATGACGTTGCATGCCGAGATAAGGAAGCGTGCACACTTGGATACGTAGATTTGCATTCAGTCGGTCCAGCATGCCTACTCTTGCTGATTTACAGAAATAGTTGTGTTTCCCCATTCAAAAAAAGAAAACTTTACTTCATTGTTAGTCTATCAAAAGCGGTTGTTTACAATGTGTGAACTGTGGGCTTTTTGGAACAAAAACGAGAATGCGCACATATCCTGAATTACTTACATCTGGCTTGACATAGTCACTCCTACTCATCCTGTATTGGCGTTAGTGAAACGAGTTGAGCTAGGATGACCAGACAACGCTCTGTCAAGGCCCCAACTGTAGCCAGTTTTAAATCTAGACTGAAGACTAAACTGTTCTCAGATGCTTTCTGCTAACTGCACTGAGTTACAAATTCTGAATCTGCCTTGAAAATTATTCTACCTTATCTTTTATTACTTTTTTACTACTTTTGCCTTTTTGTCACTTTATTTATATAGCACATTAAAAACAACAACATTGACCCAAAGTGCTTCACAGGTAAGGCCATCTTACAAAAAGGCAAAGGAGGAAGATCGACAAATAAAATAAAATTAAAAAGGGGGGATATAGTAGAGGTGTTAAGATGACAGTAAGACACAAGCCAGGAAAAAAAGAGATAAAACATAGAATGAATAAATAAATAAATAAATAAATAAATAAAGACAAATAAATACACAAAGGGACAAAATAAGATAATACTAAAATCAAGAAAAAATAAATAAGACATAAAATAAAAAATAAAAATAGGACCAGAAAGGATAAGAAAACCAGAGAGTTATTTAAACAGAGCTAAAAGGTGGTAAGAGGTAAAAAGGTGAGTTTTTAAACTAGACTTAAGAGTGGAGATAGTTTGGCAAGATGAGACATGGGGAGGGAGGCTATTCCAAAGTTTAGGGGCCGTAGTTGAGAAAGCCCCATCTCCTTTGGGGACAGTCACTGTGAAAGCCCCATCTCCTTTGGGTTTAAGACGTGTGTGTGTGGGGCACTGAGAAAGCCCCATCTCCTTTGGGTTTATGTGAAAGCCCTGTCTCCTTTGGGGACAGTCACTGTGAAAGCCCCATCTCCTTTGGGTTTAAGACGTGTGTGTGTGTGGGGCACTGAGAAAGCCCCATCTCCTTTGGGTTTATGTGAAAGCCCTGTCTCCTTTGGGGACAGTCACTGTGAAAGCCCCATCTCCTTTGGGTTTAAGATGTGTGTGTGTGTGTGTGTGTGGGACTGTGAAAGCCCCATCTCCTTTGGGTTTAAGACGTTGAAAGCTCTGATGTAAGAAGGGGCTAATCCATTAAGAGCTTTAAAAACAAAAAGTAAGATTTTAAAATCAATTCTCTATTTGACAGGAAGCCAACGCAGGTGAGCCAGGACAGTGGGGTATACTACGAAGCACGTTAGACATATCTAGGCTATGTAGACATATCGAGGCTTGACACAGGGGTATACGTTAAGTGATACTGCGATAGCAGTTATGTGATATATTTGTCAAACTAGGCTTTCAGCTCAGATCTGTGCGCGTTCTCGGTGTTGGGATGACGTTGGCCAATCGTGAAAAGTGGAGACGCACAAGACCGCCTCTATTTAAAAACAATTACTTCCGCATTCATGAGCGATAGCTTAATCTACACTGCGGTAATTTTTTGTGTCTAACCTATAACATCAAATAAATCAATTGTCATCAGTTGTTGTATCATATGCACGTCCACAGTGGGATATTTGCACGCACAGCACTATTAAAGCGCATTCGAGATCCAAAATGTTAGTAGAGGCGGAGCTCCACTTGTAAGATATATGACAGAATCCTACACGTGAGATAACTTTGTTTTTAAGACAATTGATTGGTCAGTGGGCGGTAGATTACATGATTTGAGCTATAACTTAGCACATAACCTTCTCCCGACCAGGTTTGGTTGACAGCATAACATGCCATGGTGATATAGCGACACTAAAACAAATCCACTTTCGTGTCACAGCATACCCTAGCTTTGAGCGCAACATACCTTGCTAACCCACTAATCGAGATTCGTAGTACACACCACAGGTGTGATGTGCTCCCTTTTCTTAGTTGCTGTTAAAAGTCTAGCTGCAGCATTTTGGACCAATTGAAGCTTTGAAATGTTGGCCTCCTAAGCGGAGGGAGGGGGGGGGGCGGTCGCTCCGGGCCCACGACCGCAAAGGGGGCCCACTTTTGGCCAAATCTATCTTGATTAATTGTTATACTGATGCTTACTTGTACTGATTGCTGGGGAAAAATAATAATGAAAAATGTTAGGCCTACTAAAGATGCCACTGGTCCGTAGAGTGCACTCACAACGGGAGTTTGTCTGTCATGCTGCAAATTCAATAGCCCGCACTCTCCTACACTGTTACGTTTTAAAAGTGAAACTGATGCCACAACCTGTCTGGGTTTGCCAAAGTAGCGCTACAGGCTGCATATATTACAGAAAATCAGCGAAATAGCATGTAGGTCTAGTCTACACTGTGTCTATTTAGAGACAGCATAGCATGTAGGTCTAGTCTACACTGGGCCTATTTAGAGACAGGAGCATAGCATGTAGGTCTAGTCTACACTGTGCCTATTTAGAGACAGGAGCATAGAAATAGCCATGATTCCCCATTCCAGAAAGGATAACTTTACTTAATTGTTAGTCTATATCAAAAGCGGTTGTTCACTTTGTGTGAATGACGCTATTTTCCGTGTCTTTTTTTATTCCAACCGTGGGCACTTTGGAGCAGAAACGAGAACGCGCACACATCCTGAATTACTTACACCTGGCTTGACATAGTCGCTCCTACTCATCCTGGATTGGCATTAGTGAAACGAGTTGAGCTAGGATGACCAGACAACGCTATGTCAAACCTCGCTTTATCACTTATCTTGGATGTCTTAATTCTGCCTTTGTGAAATACCCCTCAGATGTAATGCTAACGTTTTGACAAGCATTTTGCCTATCTTGTTCATCTGAAATAACTCCTCTAGTTTTGCTGCCTCCATCCTTTGCTACCTCCACCCTTTCATTTCCAAAAAACGTTTTATATCCATGATAGCCTTGAAGTCTTGAGTTAGTGAATTATCTTAACATTGTGTGTTGATAACAGGCAACCATAGTAAAAGAAAGCAACAAGTAGCCTAGCCCACAACTTCTGTAATTGCTGCGTGCGTTTGTTAGGCTATTATTCCCTCTCCTGGGGCCTGTACTACGAAGGGAGCTTAACCTACCCAGATGTAACCCAGGGTTACTTTGTTAAACCGGTGTTGACAAACCCTGGTTATCTTAAGTGGTGTTAATCGGTACTACGACGCTGATTATGAAGTTGATTTGTTGAGCCGGGGTTAACCTAATTGGAGTTTGTGCGCGTTCACATAAAAGGGGCGGGTTGCAGGTCAAGTCACCACTTTCAATGATGACACGATCACCTTATTTTACAGATGAGGAATGCACAATTATTATGACAAGTTATGAGGAATTAAAACCCACTCTACAACAAAAATCAAATACGTCGGCAGTGAACAAAGCAAGGCTGTTGGCAACGTATTGCAGATCGGGTAACCTAAATGCCTAAAAGTAGTTTTATTCCCACATGTTCTTCAAATATGTGTTACGGAGTATTAGTAGCTTGCGGAATGTCTGAAATGATTTGAAATAATTAAATAGCCTATTTTAAGTTCATAGAAAGGCCTACAGATGTATATAAATAAATTTGACTTGACAACGGTGCCTGTGAAACTTGTTCCGCTTACAACAGAAATTAATGTTTTAACAATCTCTTCCATGACCACTTACAGCTTATAGGCTACAGTGGACTAGCATGTTGCAGGGGCTGCTAGAAACACAGAGAAACAACACACTGAAAACTCGGCCAATCACAACCCTTGCTGTCGTACGCTCCGTCCGGTTCAACCGCGGAACGCCACAGCAGACTTATGCTGCCCCCAAGCGGCTGCAGTTGTACTTACATTTCACCCAGCTGCGTGAATCACCTACCACTGTAGTAGGCTAGTCCATAAAACAAACGAAACTAGGATTTGGAGAAATACATTGACTGTTGGTGTTTCTGGTGAGGATTTGAGATTGCATTGAGTAGGCTAGTTTACATAAAACAAGATTTCAAAATGGCATAGTTTGTATAGGCTATTAATATTTTCGTATACTGTTGAATACATGCCTAAATTGGTGGTCCATTTGTGAGAAACACTTACACTAACCCAGGCCCATCCTGGAAGTCATCTGTGCCCGCCCTGGCTGAGCTTGGCTGCACCAACCAACCCCAATCCCATAGATTGATTTTGAACACTTATTAAATGTAGGCCTATAATATACGTTTGTCAATCTAGCAAGTAGCAAATAAAACTTGTAAAATCTGTATTATTCCATAGCTAATCAATCAGGAACATTAAGCCCATCACCTAAATGGAGAGGAGGTTACGTGGCGCAGTCTACTTCAGTTCTGCACTAACCCCTGTCATCCGATGACAAATATGGTTTATCGGCTCGCAGGTAGGCCATAGGCCTATCTCATATCGTAGTTAGTAGAAGTAGGCCTTGTAGTTTCTGGGTTTGTTTGATAGCGTTAACCTACTGTTTTTTCTTCTGACCTAGTCGGAGAACAGGGAGCTTGTTCCCCATCCAGGTCCAAAGTTATCCTTAACTTCGGGGCTAACTCCCTAACACTATCTGAAAGTGGTTAGCAAATGAACGAGGATTTTGGCTTTATCTGCGGATTTATTTTTACATTATTTTAAATATGACTAGCTCAGTCTCAACAGCACGTCTACTTTTTCCACACGCATCTCAGTTCTAACACGCATATGCTCTCACTTTCTCTCTCTCTCTTGCATCTATATTTTCATTTTAGAATGTTTTGTCAAGTGTAAGCTTAAACTACCGTGATCAATTTAAGTTCCCGTTCCCCCCCTGGAAAGGTGTAATGCCCGTCTGTGAATTTGTGTCTGCCGCCGGGTCTGCTAGACCAGTGTTTCTCAAAGTGTGGTCCGAAAGCTATCTCAAGTGGTCCGCGAGCAAACGTGGTAATTGCAATAGTTGCAATATTGAACCAACTTGTATGTAAATCCTGCAACACTGCCTATAGCTACGCCAGTTTAAATCATATGAATCCTCTGACACAATAAGCAAGGTGCAAAAACAGTAAGCAAGGTGGTTCAGTGAGTAGGCCTATTCTGTAATATAATGTTGACGTAGGTCTACTGTTTTTTTTTTTTTTAGCTAGGTGGTCCGTGATTCTTTTTTTATTGGTTAAGTGGTCCTTGGTCTGAAAAAGTTTGAGAAACACTGTGCTAGACTACAACAAGGGGAGGCAGCGCGACACTACGCGTAGCCTATGTTGTGTAGTACTACGTTACCGCGGCATTGTGTAGTCGGGTGTAGTAGGCTACAAAAATTGTATGACAGTAAAGCAAACCTCACCTTACGTACCCTTTTACCGCGGGGGTTTAGTAACATTAACGTTACTGGCGGCACAATCTGGTAAGTTTGGCCATTGGGCTAGCTAACACTGACATGTATCACTACGTTTATGCCTCCAGAACTCCTCTCTTACAAACTGCATATTTGAAACAAAAGTTTCTAGGCTTACCTGAGATCAGCGTGAGAGATCTCTTTGCGCACAAATCTTCGAACACTCTCCTCGTCCGACACCATCATACAAACTCTGACTAACAACAGAGAATGTCTAATAAGGAGAGAACCGCCACTCTCGGGAAACTTCCGGTTTCTGAACTGGTTGCAGTTCCTTTTCTGGTTCCACATGAGGGCGCTCACGAATAAGTGCAGAATTAATGGAGGCCTATGGAGCTGTACCCCTCAAATCCACTTTTTTCGGGATATAATTTTTTGCCCAGAAATTCGAATATTGCAGTCAAAAGAGGGGGCAGAGGAAAATAAAAACCGCTGAGTATTATATTTTTTGAGTCACTTATTTGTTCTAAAAAGCCTTTCAAATGTGTCAATGACGTCATTCATTAGCAGAAAGCTAGTGTGTTGTGGGCAACAACGACCCAACCTGTAAGAAATCGAAAGGACGTGACTACTCATTCATTCAACTTTTGACCTATAATCCATATTGAGCTTGCAGAAACCACAATCAAATCTTCAATTTCTCAACGACAACCAGGTGAAAGAGACAAATTTAGCCGTCTAGCTCCATAGACCCCCATTGTTGTTGCACTTATTCGTGATCGCCCCTAGCGGAACTGCAACATATTGCAGGTACAATGGAGTTAATAGGGAGTGATCCGGCTCTCCATAAACGGGCTCTGCTAACAACTTTTGAACTCTGGTTTGGCGCGTTCTGCTGCTACTGGTTCCTGGTACGTCATGACTCAGCAGAGCACGTCGACGGTAAATTTGTTTACCCAGAGAATATGTAATTAGGGGCTCTTAGTCCATGGGCCAGAGCAGAAATTGGTATCACCAAAGGTGGCAAAATCTAGCAATAATTTTCATAATCCTCTATGTCTGAGAGATATGTTTTGGTATGATAGCCTTTTCTAAGTGGTAGCTTAGTTGTATTTTTACTGGCTTTTATACCCATACCCAGTACAATTCACAATACATTCCTATGTGTAGGTATAGGTGTATGCAAGTGTGTGGGATGATGGGATATGTCTTAATCTATGTTATATCATATGTAGATGGCATAGGCTATTAGAAAATATACAGTTTAGACGGATAATTTAGCTTTCCATGAATTACAAAGGCTAAAATGTATCCGTCGTACACTTTTTCACCTGTATAGGATTAGATGGAGGCAAAAGACTGAAAGTGGGTGGGTCAAATCCAAACTGTTGCTATGTCACATCTAGAGAGTATGGGCTTTTAGAAAATATATGGGTTAGATAGCTGAATACACTTTACACAGCTATTGTAGACCCATAACTAATAGCTCTCCATTAAAAATCAATGCATTTCAATGTAATGCAAAATACATTACAGAACTAAGGTATAGTGGGATGGAGGAAGTTGGGAGATGTCTCAATGCACATTATATCACATCTAGAGTATATAGACTTCTCAGAAAAATATATTTTAGGGTAAATAACCTGTTTTCCTTAATGGTACCAGAACTATAATGATCGGACATGCTGTGATATTTGAATTTGAAAGAGAATGCATGTAGATTCTGCATAACTATTAGGTCTAAATTCTGTTTTTTTTTTTTTTCAATTTGTCTGGAACTAGATTTCTTTTCTGAACATTCTACAGTACAAATATAAACTGTCAACTTTTAGAATTGTTAGAGTGTGTTGGTGTTTGCTGGGCCAGTGTGTGGAAGCAGTTTAGTTAGGCTACAACAATAACAATAGCTGTTGTAGTGTCAAAAACAGATAACACCATGATACTTTGTTGTACAGATAGGACATAAGGTGAGTCCTGTTTATTTTTATTTGTGTTATGACTCAGATGTGTGAGAATGAGTAAGGATCTGACCAACTAGGCTACTTGTGAAAGACTAGATATAATAATCCAACCGGCCCAAGTAAGGTACTAACATTATCAAACAATGATGTCTGCTGTAAACCGTACTCAATAGATGTAGCCACCCCTAAGCTGTAGACTTCCCCAATTTGTGTGTGAACAAAAGAAAGGACAAAAATAACATACAGAGATGTAGCCTATGGGTGTGTTCAAAACAGGAGACAGCTGCCTACTGCCTCCCTCCCTACATAGAGAGCTGTCTCACTAGACATGACTTTGGATTAAATGCATCTTTTAAAAATGAGCGTAGCACTCTAGAATCTTTGGTTAACACTACGGTATGACGTTAGCAAAGGCCTGACGTTAAACTAAATTAGCTTACGTAAGCTAGCAGGCTAACGGTATAAATTAGTTTTACGGCCGGCAGATATATCAGACCAGACGCTATTAATGGTTACAACAATGGCATAATCAGATAGTAAATTGTTTATTTCTAATCTGTAATCTGCAAATCTAAGCAAAATAAGATCACACAAATTACATTTTAAACAGATTCAGCAGCCATTACCGATGTCATCCGCCATGTTTGTTTACCTTTCACAGCTGTTTCAGACGTTGCCGCAAGGGATTATGGGTAGGAGGCAGCATGAAGTGTGCATCGATGCTGCCTTCAAAAATGACCGTTATTTGGGAATTCTAAGATATCTTAAAAGGCAGCAGAATTTGTTTTTTCGGTTTCGAACCGCACTTGCTGCCTTGCTCCCCAGTTAGATATCTTAAAAGGCAGCAACTTTACCCGTTTCGAACACACCCTATGTGTGTGAGAGCAATTTCAGTTGGTAACTGAATTTATTTGAATTTGGAATTTTGAGTGGCAGAATACTGATGATGCACAGTCAAGCCACAGCTCAACCACAGTATTGCACTCTCTCTCTCTCTCTCTCTCTCACACACACATACAGACCCACACAAAAAACACACTTCATATATTCCCTCTCTCTCTCTCTTACACACACACATACATACACACTGTTGCTGAGTAGAAAAAGGCCTCATTTTAGCACATCATTCCTGATATATCTCTGTTGCTTTCAGATTGTTGTACATCCCAGAATAGAGAAGCATGGCAGAAGGAAGTAGTTGTGTTCAGGGGGAGTGTTTACTACATTGTTCAGATGATAATTCAAACCTTGTGGCACCTATGAACATAGAGTCATGGAACACACTACTGAGAGCAGCTGAAATAAGAGCATATCACCCCATCCTTGATCTTGCTAAAGATCTCCTTGAGGGTAGAATACCATCCATATTGTATCACAGAAAATGCCGTAGCATCTTTACTTTGAAGAAAGAGCTTGACAAGATCCTTGCAAAAGACATATCTGCAGAACCTTCTGTCACAGAAGACCTAAGAAAATCCTCGAGGGAAGGTCCAACGACTTCAAGAGTTTATGAGGCCAAATGTATATTTTGTGATAAATGTAGCAAGTATTTGAAAGGTCAAAGGACAAAAGAGAGTCTAACAAAATGCGTAGAGTTGAGAGCTAATGACAAAATCAGAAGAGCAGCTGTCAGGAAAGGTGACAAAAGAGTACTAGCCATAGCCTGTCGTGATTTAGTAGCAGCAGAAGCCCATTACCATAGATCCTGCTACAGGGCGTACACAAAGGAAGATTCAGACATAGACAAAGATGAAACTAACTTGGACCCAGCAGAATCTCCTTATGAAGCAGCAGAAAGAGTGGCACTACATAAGGTTTTTGCACATATTAGGGAAAAGGTAATTGGGAATCCTAATGTCGTACCATTCACAGACCTGACCTCTAAATTGGTGACACAAATGGCAGAATGTGGTATAACACAATTAGAACTTTCTACAAAGAAAAATCTACGTCGCAAGATTGAAGCTGAATTTGGTGAATCTCTACACATCATACAAAACAACAAAGGAAAGTTGTTGGTGTACCCTGAGAGTTTGAAAATGGAACAACTTGTAAAGAGGTACCAAGAACTGAAAGATGAACTAGAGGTGTACAAAAGGGCAGACACAGCTGAAGATACCATATCAAAAGTTGTGCTGAAGATCAGAAATGACATCCAGAATCAAGATGCTGTTCAAGTTTGGCCACCACATGTGGCAGATCTTGAAATGAACACAATTTGTTCATCTTCAGTGGAATTTTTTGGGACAGTTTTAACAGGTTTATCAAATGCAGGTAGGCTTAGTAATCTAACCCAGAGAGTGAAAAGGCTCACAACTTCATTCAGCCAAGACCTGGTTTATGCCGTTACAAATGGTAAAGTCAAGCCTGCAAAACACATTGTGCTGCCCTTTGCTGTCAAGTCACTCACAGGAAATGTAGAGTTGATACAGATACTAAACAGACTTGGACGCAGTGTTTCATATTCTCAGGTAGAGGAAATTGACACAGCCCTTTGTCTTCAGAAGCAAGCAGTCTGTGGAGATGAAATTCCATTACCTCAAAACATCAAGCTTGGTCTGTTCACTACACTGGCGTGGGACAATATAGACAGACTAGAGGAAACAATCAGTGGTAAAGGCACATCACACAGAGTGAATGGAATTGCTGTGCAAACAAATCCGACTGCTGATCATCCTGCTGAGAGCAGAGCTTTACCTTGTATCCCCAAAACTAAGAGGAGAAGCATTGAGGCCATCGAGACGACCCTTCCCATTTACAACGCAGGAGAACGTGCCAATCCCCCTGTTGTCCATACTATGGATACTGATTATGCCTCTTCTCTCCAAGATGCAACAGGCAGAAACTACATGGCTCGTCTCTCTAATGAGGATGTTTGCAGCTGGACAGGGTTCAACATACTCACTCGCAATACAACAAGTGTTGAACAGGATAGTATTGGCTATTTACCAACAATCAATGCTCCTGCTACACAGTTATCCACAGTATATGAGGTACTCCAACAGTCAATTGTCATAATGAAGTCTCTGCAGCTCAACAAGATTGTTGTTGTTTTTGACCAGGCACTATATGCCAAGGCTGTTAACCCTCTAGGCGCCACGGTCGAGTTTACGATGCGGTACTGAATAAAACGGCCGATTTAGTCAAATAGGGTGTCATATTTCGTTTGACCTCCACTCCACTAGATGGCAGACAAGTCATACGTCATCCCCGAGTCGAAAAAACGACATGCATTAAACAAAACTTTCTAGCTACAGCGCAATGCGTGAAATACCGGAGCTAGTGTGCGTGTGAGACACTTTGTCAGAGCGATATTGTCAACGTCAGCGAGTATTTGCATTAGATTATCGTCTAATGGCATCAAAAAAGTTTACCTGAAATGAAGTGTTGGGTCTTCTATTCGCGGACCCTGATTCTGAAGGGGAATATCTGCCTTCAGAAAATGACGGTGATTCGTTTAGTGAGGCTTCAGATGCGTCCCTGCCTTGCAATGATGCAGCTGGACAAAGTGAGAGTTTACTCCATAGTTTAGCTTACACCAAGCACAAACGTTGAATCGTTTGCCCAATGTCACTGGTGGGAATAATGTTTCACGGGTTCGGAGTGTTCATCAGGAAGTTAGCAGGGTGTTAGTGGTGTGGCGAACGAGGCTGGAGGTAGCCTAATGTCCATACCGCTAGCGTCTGTCTTCTGAACGTGTGCCTCTCCGCAATCGCGGCGACAGTAACGTGGTGGAGCTTTTGTCTAATACCACTGGGTATGTTAGACGAGGTCGATGTGCTCATAGGACAGTAAGGGGGGAACGTAGAGGCAGTGTGGGGAGTCGCAATGAGAATGACAGTAGGTCTAGTCCGAGCTGCGCAAATTCTCTCCACTCGACGCGAGCACGAGGCAGATCTGGCCATGCTGCTCGCAACAGGAGCAGAGGTGGTGACACGGGGCAGGAGAGCCATTAGGCCATGCATAGTCTATCACAAGATGATGGGAATGCCGGCCCTGTATGGATAGGATAGGATATGGATATGGATAGTCATTATCTCTACAGCAAAAGGCCTGCTACATAAAAAAAAAAATTGTCAGCCATTTATTAGTAATGACTTACACTGTTGATTATCTATTTCCCTGACCATTTAGGACATGTGTTCTTTTTTGTGTGTTCATGTCCTTGTGATGTGTGTGTCTTTGTCAGCTAAGAAAAAAACAACAAAAAAAACATCAACAAAAAGAAAACAAATACTAACATTGTCTCTTGTCTTGTCTCGTCATCTCACTCCTGATCTGTGCCTTGCCATGGCAAGTGAGCTTTTGAACTAAACAGGTCTTGTCTACTTGTGTTTGTGTGTCATCTGAATAATATATGTGCCCCATACATGGAATCAGAGTGCCTACTGTATGTAGTAAATGGAAAATCTCTACAGCAAAAGGCCAGCCTACCGCTACATGCATTTGGTTTGTTTCTGCCATTTATTAGTAATGATTTATACAGTTTGTTTACTACTTACTATTTACCTGAGCATTCAGTATTGTGCAATATAGCATACAGAAGGTGAGGGACATTTTGGGGGAAAAGAAGTGGTGCATTTTATCATTCAAACATGCAACTTTTCATGAAAATTCTATAATCCAAGATGGCCGCCACCATATGACGTCATAATATGCAAATTAGATATAAACATTTAATCTCTACATAAACTTTGGGTCATCCTTAATATTTCTCTAATTTACAGAAAGTCTCTATCTCTTATCACTTTTAAGATATAGCCTTTTGAAATGAAGATGTCAAAATCGAACGTTTCGAAAAAAAAACCTCTGGCGCCTAAAGGGTTAAGATTACTTGGAAACATCAGGAACTTTTCCAAAACATTCTCATCAGAATGGGAGTCTTCCATACCACCTGTACTTTCATGGCTACAATTGGAAAGCGGTTTGCAGATGCTGGCCTAAGAGACCTTTGTGTCGAGGCAGGAGTGATAGCAGAAGGTTCCATCTCCGGTGTTCTTGATGGTCGCATGTATAACAGAGCAGTGATGCTTCACAAATTGCTCTACGAGGCTGTATTGAGATTAGCTTGGAAAGGTTTCCGTCCATGGTTAGAACAGAATCACCAGGAAGATCTCATTCACCTACAATCAACTCTGCTTGCAGTCAACGACCTCTGTGATGGGATATCCCAGACAGAATTTGAGGGAATCCTCAAACAAGACTCATGTCAACACACTCTGGCACGATTCAGTGAGTTCCTCAGCTACCTTAGACAAAACAATGGTCCACTCTCTGCCTTATGGGTGTCATATGTGATCTTGAAAGCTGATCGAAATCTCTTTGGACATATGATAATTGCTTCACAAAGTAGAAATCTTAACATTAAAGATGTCCTGGCTCATCCACTTGGTCCTTTGCCTTGGGCACTCTCCAATCCAGATGGTTCATTGCGAAAAACTAATAAGGCTGCTCTTGCAAGAGAATTGGAGAAATCATCAGTTGAAGATATTGGGGGAAACACTACGTGCATTATGGATGGAATGAGCCTGGACCAGAAAGTAAAAGGTGATGGCAAAACTTTTGGAGGGATCGCAAACTCTGTGCTGAATCAAGCATTACTTGAAGGAAGAAACAGTACACGGATAGATGTTGTATTTGATGTGTACTGGAAGACATCAATCAAAAATGCTGAGAGGTGTGGTCGTGGCTCAGCAAGTAGCACTCAGTGGAAGAATATTGCCCCAGGACACAATGTTGTGCAGTGGAGAAAACTGTTAAGTAATGCTGACAGCAAAACAGCCTTGATAAAATTCATCGTGGATCAGTGGAAACTAGCAGAGAATCGGGCAAAGCTTCGGAGCAAACAGTTAATTGCAACCTGTGGAGACACATGCTACTGTCTGAGCCAAGAAGCCTGGGAGACACATGCTACTGTCTGAGCCAAGAAGCCTGGGAGACACATGCTATTGTCTGAGCCAAGAAGCCTGGGAGACACATGCTATTGTCTGAGCCAAGAAGCCTGGGATATTGTGGAAGAGCTGAGATGTTCCCATGAGGAGGCAGATACCCGTATGCTCCTTCATGCAAATCATGCCAGCCAAAATGGCTATCAAACCATACTTATCGTAAGTGAGGATACATATGTCATGATCCTTTGCCTTGGGTGCTCTAAGAGGATAAATGCTCTCTTATATCAGAAAACGGGAACTCAGAATCGAACACGGTACATCAATATCAGCAACCTTGCTCAGTGCCTTGGAGACGATCTGAGTGATGCTCTCATAGGGATGCATGCCTTTACAGGTTGTGATAGTACAAGTGCTTTTGCAGGTCTAGGAAAACTCAGAGCTTTGAAACTTGTCAAAGAAAGCAGGACATCCTGGGCTGTACCAGAGGAAGTATACAGCAACATGGAGTCATTTAAATCCTTGGGAACATCCTGGGCTGTACCAGAGGAAGTATACAGCAACATGGAGTCATTTGTCTGCAGGATGTATGGACCATCATCCAGCATATGTGACATCAATGATGTGCGTTACATGATATTCTGTGCAAAAAGGGGTGAAGTAGACTCCAGTTCACTTCCCCCTTGCAGGGATTGCTCAAAGCTGCATATACAGCGTGCAAATTATCAGGCCGGAGTCTGGAGGCACTGTCTGGAAGGACAGCCAGACATACCTGAACCAAAAGGACACGGATGGACAACCGATGACAAAGGTGTTTAAAATACAAACCATGAACTGGAATTCACAATCTTGCTGTAATTATTGGATAAATCAGTAATTGAGAAATTTTACTTATTTTACAGGAATGTTGATGGTGGACTGGATGCAGGGACCGCCAGCCCCATTGGCTGTCCTGGAACTTTTGGCCTGCAAATGCGTACGGACCTGCAAACTTCCTGACTGCTCCTGCCTTTCAAACAAATTAAAGTGCACGGAATTGTGTAGGTTACAAACTTGTAGCAATCAGATGGAAGAAGAGGAGGAGGAGAACATAAATGCCAGTCTGGATGAATATGATGATAGTGATTAAAAAAAAAGTTTGCAATGAAGAAATAGGTTTATGAACAACAGAGGTTTAATTGTTATAGTTATGTGTGCTATGTGCTTAAATAAAGTGGCGCTGTTTTCATTCTCTCATTGAACAGTTACAGTATTGTCATTGAATGCTAATTTCTGTGAGTGAGCCACCACTTGCAATATTCTTCTTTTGCAAATGCCCTTCTGATAGATACCTCTTGACCTAGATCTCTTGCCTGAGTCCTCATTAATATTGTCTTCAAACGTTTGAGCACATCCACCTATAAATTCCACTGTAGCCTAAAGTTGAGCCATTTTTGCAGCCAAGACATTATGGTCTCTATAAAAGCCAAACATGCCTATTCAGCCATTTAATCCATATATTTTCTAAAAGCCCATACTCTCTAGATGTCACAAAACATGAGTTTGGACTTGATCCACCCTTTTCCATCCTTTTGCATGTATATATTAATGTATTATAAAGGCGAAAATGTGCACATTTTATTTAATTTAGCCTGCATCATTAATGAAAAACTAAATCATCCATCTAAATTTTATATTTTCTACAAGCCTATGTCATCTAGATGTGATATAACATGGATTAAGACATGTCCCACCTTCCTCCAGATTTTGAGGCACCCATATCTGTACATAGGCTTGTATTGTATAATTTACTGTGTGCAGGTATAAAAGCTAGGAAAAATACCACTAAGCTACCACTTAGAGAGGGCTATCATACCAAATAATGTCCCTCAGGCATGGAGGATTACAAAAATCATTGGTAGATTTTACCACCTCAGGTGATACCGATATGTGATTTTTTAGGTCCTGGCCCATGGACTATCTGGGTAACCCTACGCAGGCTTGCGTTGCGTTACTGCATGAGGGTGGGTTTTTCCCGACGATCAGGGGTGTGTGTGTAGCTATATAGTCAGAGTTGTAAGTAGCCTATCTGAAACACACACTTGAGTAGTACAGATATTTCATCAGAGAGACTTAAGTCAAAGTAAAAACAATAGTACTACTACTAGCCTATTACTACTACTACTAATGATAATATACATTTTATTTTTAAAGTGCCTTTCAAGACACCCACATAAGCATAAGCTACCACGTAAAAGTCTTAAAGTATCTATTAGCCTACTCAGTGTTGGGAAGGATTTCACCTTTTTCCCTTTTCATATGGGATGGGTTGACATGGCTCTTGAGACCGACATACAAAATAAATGTGGTCCTACAGTTCTCGCTATATTCACAGAAAGCTGTGTCCGCCCTACCCTCCTTTCCGAGGTCCAGTCTGGCGACGGGGCAACGGATCAAAACAAAACACAATGGTTCCGTGTCATCTTTGTGGGGCTACATGCTCACCAAGTTTCGTGCACCCCGGTCATTCAGTGTCCATCATCTACAGTACATGATAAAATCCAGAGAATATATTTTATCTTTTGCAAACAAGGGATAAAGCTGAAAAACAATATTGGATGGTCGTGGTCTTTTGAACCTCAGATGGCACTGCATTAAAACCAGACCTGTTTATGTAAAGGAAATTATTGTATGGTCTCAGGAAAACCTCAGAACCATGAGCACAGTTGGATACCCAATTCAGAATGGCTAGTGTAAACTTTATCATGCAACATCCAAAATTGTATTTAGACATGATACAGAAATACCACCATCTTATCTGGACCTGAGCTTGTTTAAAATGGACTGAGGTAACATGGAAAAACGTCCTGTGGTTAGACCAATCAAAATTCACAATTTGTTTAGGAAATCATGGACTCATCTGCGCTTAAGAGGAGAGGGCCTATCCAGTTACCCAACCTATCCAACTTGTTTTAGTGCTCAGAGGAGAGGGCCTATCCAGTTACCCAACCTATCCAACTTGTTTTAGTGCTCAGAGGAGAGGGCCTATCCAATTACCCAGCCTGCCCAACTTGTTTTAGTGCTCAGTTCCAAACCCAACATCTATAACGGTGTGGACGTGCATTAATGCCTACAGCATGGGCATCTTGCACATTTGGCAAGGCACAATCAATTCTGAATGATGTATACAGGTTTTGAGCAACACATACTGCCATCCAGGCAATGTCTTTTCCAGGGAACACCTTGAATATTTCAGGAAAACAATGCCAAAATTAATTCTGCACATATTTAAACAGTATTTCTCTATAGATGAAGAGTCCAGGTGCTAAGATGGATTGTCTGCAGTCCAGATTTGTCAAATTAGGTGCATTATGGAATGAACACATGATTAATACCATAATACTGTTGAGCAACTGAAATCCTGTAGCGGGAAGGAATGGGATACAATGCAATTAAAACTCCAGCAACTGGTCTCCTCAGTTCCTACCGTCCAAACTTCTTTTGAAACATGTTGCTGGCATCACATTCAAAATGAACATATATTTTCCATGAAATAGTAAACATTTTAATTTTCCACATTTTATGTTGTCTATGTTCTTTTTGCTGCTTGTATATCACATTTGTTTTTTATTTGTATTTTACACAACGTCCCAACTTTTTCTAATTTGGGGTTGTACAATGAAAGGTAATATTGCCATGGCAACACTGGCGACGGTACCCGAGGTCCCCGACTTGACGTCACGATCATATTCTCCAACCACGACGGCCTCCCTTGCAACAACACAAGAGGCGAATCTCACACTCATTGCAATTAGGCAACGTAGTTTATCACACAGATATATATATATATATATATATATTGACGTGTTGCCAGAACACCAACCGTATGGACCCCAGAGCGATAGCACAAAATCAATATGTCTTACAAGGCAAAAACGCTAAAAGGCTAGATTCAGCGCAAGCTATCAAGGTAATCTCTCTGATCTAGAAAATATGATTAGACAAATTAGGAAAGAAACTGACCAGGAATTGAATCGTAATGTTAAACCAATGACCTTGCAACCTACTCTTGAATTAAGTTCACCTGAAAGCGTGGAAGTGAATGAATGTGTTGAAGCAGATGTTGAACAATGTGCAGGATTACTAAACCAGATCACCCTGACCTCAGAAATAGTTGATGATTATTGAATGTGAATAAAATAATGGAAAAAGAACCATAACTGCAAACAATGACCTCATAAGAAATAATAAAGTGTGATGAATGAAATGTATCATTACAAGTATTTTACTAGCCTGACCTTGTAAAGTCTAGAGAATTATGCATGTAAAGAATTGTATGTCTCAAACTGTGAAATGGGTAAAGTGCCTTAAACTGTTTAAATGAATGTATTCAGATTGCATTGTGTGAAGAGTTAATGCCATAAGTGTTTGTAACCTGTAAGAATGTAACCGATCTCTCTTGATGACTGTAAAAGTGTATGTTGCTAAATGTAATGTGTCACATGGTTATAATTGTCATTGAATGTAAACTGTTTGTGTAACCTCTGGAAACTATCTGTAAACCTGAATGTAATGTATCATCTCCGAAATGTAACCCGGAGAAGTATGTTAATGCGAGTCATCTTAAATTGTTGGTTACCCACACAGCAAAGGTGTCTGTGGCGGACAGTCAACCTCCGATTTGGCTATGGGCACAGAACACAATCAGACTCCGCCAGCGCGCCCTCAAACCGTGGGTCCGCGGCGGACCCCGTGTGAATGCGCATATCGAACGCGCCCTCTCAAGTCTGCTAACGGCTCTTTCCTCAGTTTTCTCGCTAATGGAGTGGAATACGGCGGCGTCTGAAGGCTCACTGTAAGTATGCTCCTATATGCTTTATTTTTTAAGTTACCTAGTCTATCCAGTGAAAATGTACTTCCATAACACAAGTTACTTACTTATCTAGCTTTGCTTGCTGATATAATCTAATTAGAAATTTGTTATAACGTAACGTTAATGGCCAGCTTGATGGCTGTAGCTTTTAGTGCTAGCTCATATTAGCTGCCAAGTTACACACCAGCTAGTTTCTAGGTTGCGCACGTTAATTTAGCTCACCTTTCACAGGGCTAAATCCTGTCTAACTTGAGCTTTGTTAACGTTTCATAACTTAACTCAAAATTGCGTTTAAAATGAGCTAAGCTAACGTCATGTGTTTGCCTGCGAACAACAAAAGTTGGCTTGCGTGAGCTAGCGTTAGCTTGTTGGCTAACAATAATGTTAACAGGAAAACTCGTTTTTTCTTATTGATCATGGACTCGGGCGCTGTCCTTAAGAAAACCTAGGCTACTTTGGATAAACATCATTTCGTTCTGGTAGGGGGCTGATTTCACATTGGTTAACGTTACCTGTCTTGGATAACTTGAACGTTAGCAGCTGATAAGCTAATTAACGTTATAATGATATTCCCTGTCATAGCCCGATGTGAGTCGTGCATGCTCAGATGTGTTTGTTGGTTCCAAAAATGGACGTTTTGAACTTTGTTGACAATATTTATGCTTAAAACAAACTGCTTCGGGATTAGTGCCCTTATATTTTGTAAAAGTTAGCGAGAAGTCGGCTAACTGGCCTACTATGGGCTCTGCTATGTGGCTGCACAAAATAAGCAGGGAAGGATTTTCGATCAGCCGATATAAAAAGTCAGTTTTTGCAGACGTTTCCTGGTCGGGCTTTTGCTAACTTTTATCTAATATAAGGCCACAAATCCCGAAGCTATTTGTTTTATGTGGACATACCGCCGTCAACGAGTTCATTGAGTGATGAGGAATGTTTCTTGGAGTAAGATTTAACGAGAAAGGGCAGTATTTGACTTGATGTAAATGCACATTATGCACTTAATGTGTTTTTGCCTCTTATAACTACTTTTTCACATCTTTACATGCTTCATTGTGGAGCGTAGGTCTTTCTACCGGTCAAGTATCATTGCCTTGTCACAGGTCAGACAATTTTCAACGGAACTATGAGCTAAAATGATAAGCATCCCACTCTCTGGATCCCGATATAAAGCTCATTTTTTAATGGAGTGTAAGATTGGTAATGTTACATATTTGTCAGTTTCTTTCTGATGATAAAAGTAATGTATGTTTATGTTCTACATCTGTGTTACAGGTCATTCACCAGTGGCTCCAGTCTGGTTTGGGGGTCTACCCTTTCTCATCCTGGCCTGCCAGCCAAGTAAAGTAAGCTATACAGTTTTGCATTTGATTTATTTGACTTTTGGTCCACATTTAAAAAAATAAAATAAATAATAATAATAATAATAATAATAAAATGACCACATACTTTTGTAACTGCCTTTATCAGTTCAGGATGAATTGAATGTACAGTAAATCTCAACATACAAAAATATGCTTGTCTTCTGTAATAAAATCCACCTACTTCAAAAGCTCTCTAATGAAATGCACATATTTTTGTTTTAGAAGAGAAATAACTACAGACCTCTGCAACTGCTGATAGCGGTTCAGGATGAATTGCAGGTAAATCTCAACAGATAAAATGCTTTTGTCAGCTTTGATAAATACCTCATTTCTAATACCCCCAAAAGCTGGACTGTGTAACTAACAAGTAGTTGTGTCTGGGAACTGCTTTTCTGATGCCTTTTTTGTATTTTAAGGGAACAGGTCTTTGCCAAAATGTGGTCAATTCCATAACTCCTCATCACACTTACAGGAAGGCTACACTGCGCACGTAACTGAAGCATTCAGTTTGCAGAGCATCTGTTGCAACAATTGGCTTCCACTGTAGTCAATGGAACTGGTTACACCAGACGTGATGGCGTACAGTATGTTTAAAAACATTGGATTAGTCTTCTTAAACTATTTTTACACTCTGCGAACCGAGTGCTTCACTTGCGGACTCGGTGTAGCCCAGGCCTTACAGGTGGTAGATTTTGTCACAGTTAGACAGAGCCGATAGCAGCCTGCTGGCGGCGGTGGCTTTATATTCATGTAGCAGACATTCCGTTTAAAAGTAGGTAGTTATGTATAACAACTCATTTTGTTATGCTTCTATGATTACAGATGCTGTGAGAGAGTCAGTGGTTCAACCAGCCAACAAACAGGAAAAGCTCAAGTCGGAGTCTTAACTGTCAGCAACTCTACCCAAAAAAATCAGGCTACTGTTATTGCCCACTAAGAAAAACAGTGGTCTGGTATGAAGGTTATCTGTGTTTTGGAACATGTTCTTAATATTCATTAAATAATAAAAAAAAGTTTGACACTTTATGGTTGCATTTCATTTTACCTCTAATACCTGTTCA
>NC_055980.1:30234101-30239101 GCF_018492685.1 Alosa sapidissima
TATCGGAGACAACTTTTTGGAAAAGACGGGCTATATGGACCCAACCAACTCTTTTTGGGAGGGGAGAACTCCCTCACGTAGGCTACAACCCATGCAGAGGCATTGCATTGGTGTCATGCACAGAATGCGGAACGTGTCCTACTTTAAGAAAAGGTAGGCTAACGTGACAAATTTCAATATTTTTTCCCTCGACCGGCCCAAAATTGAAGCGGCCCACCGGGAATTCTCCCGATTACCCACCCCGGGCCTGATTCAGTCTTACTCTTCTTGGACTGAAGACAAGTCCTGCGATGCTAAATAGCCTTTCACAGGCCGCTGAGGCAGGTAGCGGAGTGTTCAGCTTCACAGAAAGCTGCCAATGTACAGAAACATTTCTTGCAAATACAGCCACAGGTGTATGACGTTTTCTTCACCACTACCCTGTTCACCACTATCGTCGGGGTGGTCGTCTACGTTAACGGGAGGTCCTCCAGTAGGTGCTCGTGCTTCCATGGCGGTTTCAGTTGTGCGTCCTCCTCCTTTAGCAACAAACAAGCGCTGAAATAGAGCGTGCAGCGTGCGGAGCGTGCGTAATGCAATCTAGGAGCAGTGATTCGCCAAACCTCCCTTATTGCAGTCGCACACATTTCTTCTAATTTTATGTTTTAGTAACGAGTAACGAAGATGCTTAGTGGAAATATAACGGAGTAAAAGTATACATTTTATCTAGGAAATGTAGTGGAGTAACAGTGAAAGTTGACATAAATTTAAATAGCGAAGTAAAGTACAGATACGTGAAATTTCTACTTAAGTACAGTAACAAAGTATTTGTACTCTGTTACATTACAAGACTGAAGTCACAATATTATATGTAAACATTATGCTACCCTTTGAGTATTTTAATAGTCAGTTGTAAACAAATAAATCTTCTTATGTTACCCTTTTGTAAATGGACTGAAGTTCGCTCTAAATATCAACTTTTATCGATTATGCTAATCGTTAGCAACTCTATGGGATTTCTCATATACAATAGCCATAAGCTAATGCATTCGTTTCTATTCTGTAAGGTCTGCTTAGTTTTACAGTGAAACCGAAGTAAAGGTTTGAAAGGAACCTCAGCTTCAGACTTTCTCTTGGGAAACTGTCAGGCCTATCTATCCTCTGTAATGTAGCTGGCTAGATCATGTCATTGCCACACACACAAGTGGGGGCAGAATTGGAAATGTGTCAGAGTGACAATGCATTGGTTTGGTGAGTCACAGGTTAGGTTATTGGTTATTATTGTAATGATGCTATTCATAAATAATGAGCTGTAAAGTAACTCGGACTTTTAAAAACAGTTTTTTAAAGGATATCGACTAATTATCGTTATCGTCAAAATCACAAAAAAATTAGAGATATTCTTTTTTGTCCATATCGCCCACCCCTAGTGTGCGTGTGTGCGTGTGCGTGTATGTGAGTCATGGCTCGAAATTAACAATGTCCCGACGTCCCGGGGACCATAAAAATGCTTCCGGGACGCAATAGAATGATGTCTGGGACAACTCTGGGACAGTAGAAAAAATGGCAAAGCAAATTTCAAAATAGGTACTTTTTTCCTAAACTGTTCACATGGGAATCTAAACGTATCTTTCTCGTCTGGATAAAATGATACAACATTTGACCTGGCGTAACGGGCAGCAGGCAAAAGCAGCGTTAGCCAGCTTGTCTGTAAAGAAGCGGTTTTGTACACGCAGCCCAATGGTACCCAATACAGTACAAATACAGTATAAGATACCCAGATGGGAGGGGTGCTTGCGTTTCCTTAGGAATCCGCTGTCTTTGTTTTGTATAAAAATGAATATTAAGTGACACATAGGCCGACAAAAACATAGGGCACGGGCGGTAGGTCTAATGGGTCACTTTCCGATATTCCTAGGTTAACTTATTAGCAGGCAGGTAGGCTAGGACATGGGATTTGTTTTCATGACATTGTGAACATTTTTGACTGATAGTGTGGCCTAAGGTTACACTGGTGTTCTAAAAAAAAAAAAAAAACGAGATGCCAGTGACAGACGAAACGTCCGCAATACCATGCTGAGCTAAATAGCCTACTGCAACTGTGATTTGACAAAACGATAGTGTTGCAAGGTAGCCTATAACTATGAAAACGGTTATTTAAGTTAGCATTTGACATTTCGAGTAGCCCACGCTACTTATTGTTTTCACTGAGATCTGTGGCCATGACATCACACCAAACTGACATTGAAATTAAAGACACGTGAAAATAGATTATTGACGGAATGTTTTACAACCCTGTCCGTCCAAACGACGGACAATGAGAACGTCTAGTGCAACCTCAAAAAAGCGTCAAAAAAGAGTCAAAAGCGCAACCTCTGAAAATGAGTGTTGTGTGAAACAGCAGATAATTAATGTTAATAAAATGGTCTTTAATAATTTAAGTGTTCATAACTTACATGGTGGACCAGAATGAGTCAATTAAGTGATGCAAGTTACTGATTATTATGCCGTTTATTATGTAGGAAAAAACAAGAACTTGAATTTGGGACACTGGTGGTTAAGTCCGGTACAGTGTCAAGTACAATTCTGGACAGCTGCGGGACTCTGAGAAAAAAAGTTAATTTCGAGCCCTGATGTGCGTGTATGCGTGTGCGTGTGTGTGTGTAGGTGTGCGTATAGTATATATATAGATAAGTACATATACTTTTTTGATCCCGTGAGGGAAATTTGGTCTCTGCATTTAACCCAATCCGTGAATTAGTGAAACACACTCAGCACACAGTGAACACACAGTGAGGTGAAGCACACACTAATCCAAGCGCAGTGAGCTGCCTGCTTCAACGGCGGCGCTCGGGGAGCAGTGAGGGGTTAGGTGCCTTGCTCAAGGGCACTTCAGCCGCGGCCCACTGGTCGGGGCTCGAACCGGCAACCCTCCGGTTACAAGTCCAGAGGGCTAACCAGTGGGCCCGGCTGCGTGCGTGCAGGTATGTGTGTGTGTGTTTGTAGTCCTTGCAGACCAGGGATGGGCAACTGGCGGCCCTTCTCCTCACTTTTGTTTGTTAAAAGTTCTAGTATTTTTACAAAGTTTTTTCAAGTTATTGCCATGGCAACACTGTTCAACACTGTACAAATCCCTACACTGTTGACTTTTGCAATGTTGCCCATTGCATGAACTCTACCACCTTATCATGGTCAATCAGGCCCTACAGTTCAGCGCGGGATTGCGGGTATTGGGCATCATTTATTTAAGTCCCGCAACTCTAGCCATCATAATGCGAGAAATTCCCGCACACATTTTATAGCGCTGTCTGATAACGTTCTGAACTCAATTCTACAACTTCTGAATTCAATTGAACATAGCCCCATGCAGAGACACACACACGCGCAGGACCACTTTGCGGGTGCCTCTCTCTCTCAGCAGGTCTCTCTCTTGTCACTGCTCAAGTCAAATTATAGCCTAGGTGCTTCTACATCAACTGCTAACTGACAGGAAAGGAAGTTTAGCGATCAGGAACTGTCAGGAATTTTGCAATCACAGAAGCTTGCGAGCCTACAGTGGCCATGAGACACGAGGCAACATGGATGTGTTCTCCATCTGAGGAAAGTTAGGGAACATGGATGTGTTCTCCATCTGAGGAACATTCTAATCGATTACATAGAGTGGCCATGAGACAATGGAGGTGCAGCAGTGTGTGTGTGTGTGTGTGTGTGTGTGTGTGTCTCACTTTGGTCTGTTTCTTCTCGGTTGCGTAGACGATGGAGGTGCAGCAGACCTCTGCGATCTTCCGGCCCTCACCGTAGAATGACCAGCAGCAAATCTCGTCCCCGAGGACGTCCTTCATGAAGAGCACGCGCCCGTTAAAGCGCAGACCCAGCTTATCAAACAGCTCGATGTTCTTCAGCAGGTTATCGTCCGAGTTGCTGAAAACACAAACACACGCACACAGACACACGCACGTGCGCATGCACGCACGCATGCACGCACACACCGACACACACACATGCACAGACACACACACGCACAGACACACACACAGTCAACTTACTGGCTTATCCAGGTACCTTCAGCAGCAACCACTGATCTCAAACACCTCACAACATTTCTTCAGTTTATCCAGTAACCATAGTAACCTGGCTTCATAGTACACCATCTGGTCTAAGAGTAACCATAGTAACCTGGCTTCATAGTACACCATCTGGTCTAAGAGTAACCATAGTAACCTGGCTTCATACAGCTTGGACAGCCGTGGCCTACTGGTTAGCGCTTCAGACTTGTAACCGGAGGGTTGCTGGTTCGAACCCCGACCAGTAGGCACGGCTGAAGTGCCCTTGAGCAAGGCACCTAACCCCTCACTGCTCCCTGAGCGCCGCTGTTGATGCAGGCAGCTCACTGCTCTGGGTAAGTGTGTGCTTCACCTCACTGTGTGTTCACTGTGTGCTGAGTGTGTTTCACTAATTCACAGATTGGGATAAATGCAGAGACCAAATTTCCCTCACAGGATCAAAAGAGTATATATACTTATACTTACTTAGTACACCATCTGGTCTAAGAGTAACCATAGTAACCTGGCTTCATAGTACACCATCTGGTCTAAGAGTATTTACTTCACTACATACCTTGTACTGTTCTAGAAGTGGTGTGAGAGTTTACTGGTGTATGACTGAGTTGACTGGTGTGTGTGTGCGTTGACTGGTGTGCGTGAGAGCGTTTACTGGTGTGTGTGAGAGCGTTTACTGGTGTGTGTGAGAGCGTTTACTGGTGTGTGAGAGCGTTGACTGGTGTGTGTGTGCGTTGACTGGTGTGTGTGAGAGCGTTTACTGGTGTGTGTGAGAGCGTTTACTGGTGTGTGAGAGCGTTTACTGGTGTGTGAGAGCGCTTACTGGTGTGTGTGAGCGCTTACTGGTGTGTGTGTGTTCATTGGGTACCTGGTATAAGAGTATTTGTTGTTTCCTCGGTTGTTTTGTAGTTTCACCACAGGCTGTGAAGAGAAAAGAAAGCTGCTGTTACCCACAATGCCTTT
>NC_055980.1:30242220-30252220 GCF_018492685.1 Alosa sapidissima
ACAAACCATTTCAATATGATGAACAGATGAACATGGCACAAGCAAGGGGACAAGGGAGAGAGAAGAGCGGAGAATCTCACACACACACACACACATACACACACTCTCACACACTCTCTCACACACTCTCTCACACACTCTCTCACACACTCTCTCACTCACTCTCTCACTCACTCTCTCACTCACTCTCTCTCTCACTCTCTCTCTCACTCTCTCTCTCACTCTCTCTCTCACTCTCTCTCTCACTCTCTCTCTCACTCTCTCTCTCACTCTCTCTCTCACTCACACACTCTCACACACTCTCTCTCACTCACTCACTCACACACACACACACACACACACACACACACACTTACCCTCGGAGTCGATGGTGACCTCGGTGTGTCCGTCGCAGATGCTGCTCAGCAGGCTGTCCTCCTTGCGTAGGGTCTGGACGGTGGTGTAGTGGAGAGAGCCGCCCACATTCAGCTTCACATACTTACTGCTGGCCAGCCCTGCGGCCGCCTTCTCCTCACGCACACACACACCGCCCGCCGCCGGGCCAGCCGAGAGCTCCGACTCCACTCCTCCCCCTGACGCCTCAGCAGACATCACCTGTGCGTGCGTGCGTGCGTGTGTGTGTGTGTGTGTGTGTGTGTGTGTGTGTGTGTGTGTGTTGTCCAAAGCAACTGAAACACAAAAAGAGTGATGGTTAGGGTTCCTAGCACGTCATATGGAGAACGAGCTAAGTCACCTAGTGGTCACTCCCTAGTAGTCACTCCACCCTAACCCTGCCGCTCGCACTTAAGTATACAGTCACAGACACACCGGAACCGGGCGGTCTCGTGCTGAAGGCGTGGGGGAGCGCTGAGGATTCAGCGTCGGAATCTTCCCGACTGTCTGAAAGTCTGAGCCGAGTGGCGGATCACGAATTAGGTCAACCCCGGGAGCTCGAGCGCTCGACCGGACAGCATACGGACTCAGAGGATTGAGGCCTAGACCTACACGCTATGCGCCAAAGCTGGCGTGAAATGTCATTGTCTTCTTCCAAGAAAAAGTTAACGTTAAACTTAACTTCAAACGCGTCTGGTTATGTTTGTCTCTAACCTGTACGACTGTCATCACTAACACTGACGTTAGCTGAAGCCTTATCAGCTACTAGAGTACGAGAGCTTAAGACTCAACTCACCGAGTGCAGCGCGTCTGTGTCTGCTCCACGGTACTTCAGACAGAATGGCAAAGTCTTAGAGCTACAAGAATGAACTAAGTACTCCAAATCTGCTCCGCATCCACATCAAGTACGCGAACATCAATTCAGCTGCGAGATTCCTCTTCCTCTTTCTTCTTTCGGCTCAGCTGAGTACAACAAGCCACTTCCTGTTCTGCTCTTACGGGCGGAAGCTGATTGGCGAGGCGCACGTCTGTCAACACATAGCCATATCACAACTTCTCTGCAACGTCATCAGACTGCACCGAGCGGCCCGGCCCATCCCATATGAGACCCGCCTCCAATCATTGCAGTCTGATAAACTAGGTAAATTATGTTTTTCATACAATACAGCGATGCAACTCAAAACGATCGTGGAGGAACTGCGATGTGTGATCTCAATAAATAACAAGTTTTATCACACATTGTAAACTACAACAAAATATTTATAGTCAGCTTATCCCGTTTCCCAGATCCCGTTGCGCAGCCGCGACCCACTGGTTAGCACTCTGGACTTGTAACAGGAGGGTTACCGGTTCGAGCCCCGACCAGTGGGCCGTAGCTGAAGTGCCCTTGAGCAAGGCACCTAACCCCTCACTGCTCCCTGAGCGCCGTCGTTGAAGCAGGCAGCTCACTGCGCCGGGGTTAGTGTGTGCTTCACCTCGCTGTGTGTTCACTGTGTGCTGTTTGTCTTTCATTAATTCACTGATTGGGTTAAATGCAGAGATCAAATTTCCCTCACGGGATCAAAAAAGTATATATACTTATACTTATACAGATAGCAAGAGGCTGGCGGACCACTGTCGGTCCATTGGGGGCATAGCTGGCGGTCCGCTGGCATTTTGCTCATCGGTTCTCTGGCGGTCCGCTGGCGGGTTGCAGACAAATTGCCCAATATTTTTCCACTATTGGTCTAAAATCTTTTTCATTTGTTCAGTTATCATTTTATTAACTTTTCTTAATATTTGTGACAAGTTAAATTTAAAGAGATCGTGGTCCAACAGCGGAATACAAGTGTCACACCACCGGCGGCATACCAGCAGCGGTCCCAATCTGATTCTGCTATCTGGGTTATTGTCAAAACTGAAAAGTGCGCTATGTCTACCATAACAGTAACATAAGAGTGCCACTATAATAAAAGCATCCTGGATGTGTGTAATTTACCAAGATGGCAGTCACCACCATGGCAGTCTTTCACACAAACATACGGGTATTTGTGGGCGTAAAGGGCGTTTTGGGGAGGTAGCCTAACTGGGTACGCCATGCTGTTGGAGGTGCAAACAAGCGGGTATTTGTGGGCGTAAAGGGCATTTTGGGGAGGTAGCCTAACTGGGTACGCCATGCTGTTGGAGGTGCAAACAAGTGCTGCATTGCCATTGAGATCACATAGTAACCCAGATAGCAGAATCAGATAGCGGGCCGCTGGAGGTATGCCGCTGTAGTCCGCCGCTGGTGGTATGCCGCTGGTGGCGTACGTGCCACTTGTAGTCTGCTGTTGGACCACCATGTCTTTAAATTTAACTTGTCATGAACATTAAGAAAAGTGAATAAAATGATATATGGAGTATAACTGAACAAATGAAAAAGATTTTAGACCAATAGTGGCAAAGTATTGGGCAATTTGTCTGCAACCCGCCAGAGAACCGATGAGCAAAATGCCAGCGGACTGCCAACCAGTGTTGGGAGTAATGCATTAAAAAAGTAATGTAATTACAGTAATGCATTGCTTTTTGCTGTAATGCAGTAATGTAAGGCATTACTAATACAATTTCAGTAATATTTTACTCGGTACAATTCTCGATAACTGAAGTTACTTTGCTTTTTAATCCAAAATTGAGAAATGCTCAATTGGCACCAGGGAAGATTATCCAAGAATTAAAAAAAAGTAATCTATGCTGGTCCTGGAATTTGATTGCCTTGTTTAGATGACTGTAGAAAGGGAATTTGAGTTATCTCTGCCATTCATGCAACAGATCTAACATGGTTAGGCTATACTACTCATTTCAAGCAGTGAGAATAACTAAAATGTTTCTTTTACAGACAAAGATCATAGCCATTATTCTCTAACTATTTGCATTAAGTCTACACCACTGTAAGTGGAAGGAAAGGCAACCAGCAATGATGAGAACCATTTAAAGTCAACATACAATTTCACTATGGCTATATTTTACTACATTAAGTTGTGAGTGACCTTTGGCCTTTGGGGCCTACATTGTCCCATAAGCCATAACTGCAACCATTATATTGTTCTTTTGTTAGCCTTAAGGCTAGCTCAGTCATGTTTGAAGACCTACGTTACAAAGTTTGAATTAAGTTTCTAAGTTAAACTGTTCAAGAGAAATTGCGTTTGGAAAAGTGGTAAGCGGAATAATAATAATAACTAGAAATGCAATTCCAAGGAATTACCAGTGCATGAAAATGCTAAAGTTGTGATGTAAAATATCATGTATAGTTAAAACAGATAATACAGAGATGGTTACTACGGTGATGCTAGGATAGACATGGTGGTTGCATAGCTTAATAAAAGTTGATAGTTTAAAAGTAGACTGTTTAAAAGCTGAATGTAGATAGTTTAAAAGTTGTTGATAGACAGTAGATAGTTTAAAAGTTGTTGATAGACAGCTAGTTTAATAGTTTAATTCCTTGAATTTCCCCTGGGGATCAATAAAGTATCTATCTATCTATCTATCTAATAGATAGTTTAATGATAGTTTAAAAGTAGACCGTTTAAAAGTTGAAGGTAAATAGTTTAAAAGTTGTTGACAGACTGGAAGTTTAATGAATGTTGATATTCAAATAGTTTAATGGCTGTGTATAGGTAGATATTTGACGATAACTGAAAGTTGGAATGGCTCTAATGTTTGCTAGCAGTTATGCTAAGGTTTTTAACTATGCTAACCATGCTACTTAGCTAATGTTTTATAGCAGTGCTAGCAATGCTAACATGCTAACCATGCTACTTAGTTAACTTAGCTAACGTTTTCTAGCAGTTTTGCTAAACATGCTAACTATGCTAGCAATACTAACATGCTAACTATGTTAACCATGTGACTTTGCTAACCTAGCTTATCATTTTTAGTAGTTATGCTAACTATGCTTAATAACATGCTAACAATGCTAACATGCTAATTATGCTAACCATTTGACTTAGCTAACCTAGCTAATCAATTTTAGTAGTTATGCTAACTATGCTAACTAGCATGCTAACAATGCTATGCCATGTGAGTTAGCTAACCTAGCTAATCATTTTTAGTTGTTATGCTAACTATGCTAACCAACATGCTAACAATGCTAACATGCTAACCATGTGACCTAGCTAACCTAGCTAATCATTTTTAGCAGTTTTGTTAAAAATTTTAACAATGCTAGCAATGCTAACATGCTAACCATGCTAACTAGCTACAGTGGGTAGGAGTCATAGTTGATGACAAGTGTTGACATAGTTGATGACAAGTTAAAAGTTGTTGATAGACAGCTAGTTTAATAGATAGTTTAATAATAGTTTAAAAGTAGACTGTTTAAAAGTTGAATGTATATAGTTTAAAAGTTTAAAAGTTGAATGTAGATAGTTTAAAAGTTGTTGATAGACAGCTAGTTTAATAGATAGATAGTTTAATGATAGTTTAAAAGTAGACCGTTTAAAAGTTGAATGTAAAAAGTTCAGTAGTTTAATGGGTTACATTGTTTAACAGTGGATTATTGTAGCGAGGACTTTTATTTTGAAACAGTTTTGGGCAGAGGAAACAGTTGAATAGGATGTGTAGTCTTAATTGACCCAGATTGTATGCTTAAAGCCTGAGGCTGCAGGTGGCCTGAACACCTGCCATAGGATTCTAATTGCTTAATGGCCGTATTATGATGTCATAATCGGCAATGTTAAGTCTATGGGGATTTTTAAAAAGTTTTTCTTTAAAAGTTTAAAAAGTATAGAAGTTTCAAAGTTGAAAAGTCATACCAACCTGATCTGTTTGAAGACCTACGTTACAAAGTTTGAATAAAGTTTCTAAGTTAAACTGTTCAAGAGAAATTGCGTACGGAAAAAGTGGTAAGCGGAATAATAATAATAAGAAGAAGTTGCCTAGGAAGAACAGTACAGTGCATTTTCATGCACTGTAATAAGAAGTTGTTGTTGCCTAGGAAGAACATTACAGTGCATTTTCATGCACTGTAAATAATGCATTACGCTTTTGAGGTAACTTGCCCAACACTGCCGCCAACTATGCCCCCAGTGGACCGACAGTGGTCCGCCAGCCCATCTGGGAAGGAGCTGGCTCAAGGGTTATAAAAGTATTTTCTTGTGTTTAGTTGTAAAATGAAGGCACAGTTTTTATAGCCATACATGCGTGTTCACTTCTGGCTCCTTGGCTATCAATTTGGTAATGATTTGGGGCAGTCGTGGCCTACTGGTTAGGGCTTCGGGCTTGTAACCAAAGGGTTGGCGGTTCGATCCCCGACCAGTAGGGAAAATGTGGGCGAGGAAAGTGGTTGAGCACTGCTCTCCCATGCCCACATCCATGGCTGAAGTGCCCTTGAGCAAGGCACCTAACCCCTCACTGCTCCCCGAGCTCAGCTGTAGCAGGCAGCTCACTGTTCCGGGTTAGTGTGTGCTTCACCTCACTGTGTGCTGTGTGTGTTTCACTAATGCAGAGACCTAATTCCCCTCAGGGGATCAAAAGAGTACTATACTCATACGATAACGGGCTATTTGACGTCTTTAGAACACTAAACATATCGGAGGTGTCAAATGTTGAGTTACTCCAGCCTAGATTTTTTGACGTTAATCACTCCTATGATGTACTGCTTTTGTCTATTCAAAGTAAAATGTTTTGAAGTTAACTGGTGGTGAAATAACCAAAAATCCGATTGTTTGCACCTCCAAATGGGCGGTGACGTACGTCTGTGAGGCGAATTTGTGTGAAAGAAGCACTCCTATGCTAGGCTAGTAAGGCTACAGAGCTGTAGCTAGTTGCTTACTTCAACCTTTAGCACAGGCTGCCTCCACTGGGCCCTTCCTGGCTGCGCTGTCCGTGGGATGGGCCTCCCTATCCTGGCTGTGCTGTCCGTGGGATGGGCAGCTTTGTTGATACAAAAGTTGTGTCTGCTGTGTCTCGACGTTGCTTGGCAACCTCTCTGATAGAGGAAATATATTTCTTAGCAGAAGAATGATTATCTATGAATAAATCGTTAAATTTCTCGTTGCTGTGCCTTTACTTTATGACACTTTGCCAGGTATTTAACAGTTTTAGAAAAGCAATAAGCCACTGAAGTCTGTAGATTCCACTGATTATACAACAGCTAAGGAGGGTTTTAGGCACTCCTCAATGAGAGCACAATTTAGTAAAACTGCCCTGTCTGTTCCCATGTGCCGGTTGTGTCTGTTCCCATGTGCCTGTTGTGTCTGTTCTCATGTGTCTGTTGTGTCTGTTCTCATGTGTCTGTTCCCATGTAGGAAGCAGTAGCAGCCCTCTGTCTGTTCTCATTTATTTATTTATGTTTATTTAACAGAGACAATGCTCAATATATAATTGGGCCAGATTATAGCCACAAGGCTAATTTACATCTGTTGCGTGACACTTGTAGTCCGCTGTTTTCATGTGACTGTTCTCATGTGTCTGTTCCACGTGTCTGTTCTCATGTGTCTGTTCCCATGTGTCTGTTGTCTCTGTTCTCATGTGTCTGTTGTGTCTGTTCTCATGTGTCTGTTCTTATGTGTCCGTTCCCATGTGTCTGTTGTGTTAGTTCTCATGTGTCTGTTGTGTCAGTTCTCACGTGTCTGTTCCACGTGTATGTTCTCATGTGTCTGTTCCACGTGTATGTTCTCATGTGTCTTTTCCACGTGTCTGTTCTCATGTGTCTGTTCCATGTGTCTGTTGTGTCTGTTCCCATGTAGGAAGTAGTAGCAGCCCATGTAGAAGGCCCAGAACTTCAGAGGGATGTTTTGACTGACATGCAACATAACCAATCACAGATTCCACAGTCCATCTAGAGAACACACTGACAAGAGCATCCATCCAACAGAGACTTTTATTTCATTTTTAAATTTAGGCAAATAAATAATGTCTCCATGGTAACATTTCCTGTGAGTAAATGTATGGCACTGTGGCCCAGGCGGCCAGTGTTGGCACAGTCATGAAATAAACACAAACAAACCAACAAACAAACAAACAAACGAAGCATTTCAGTTAAGTACTGCGTCACGGCAAGCATATCTGCAACAACATCTACTGGCACTGGGAACAAACATGGCACCCAGACCCCCAGCGGCACCGGACCCAGACCGCGGGCTGCGCCCAGGACGAGGAGAGGTGGGTCGGGCCCGGCGCTGGCCGGCGTGTGGGCAGAGATGTCTGATGGGTCGAAGCGCGAGCGGGAAAATATACAATCATGTGCAGCAGGAGTGGACTGCCCAGAACCAGGTCAGAACTAGACCCATGTGGTGGTTCCTCAGGCACATAGAACCCTGGTGGTTCCCCAGGCAGATAGAACCCTGGTGGTTCCCCAGGCAGACGGAACCCTGGTGGTTCCCCAGGCATATAGAACCCGGGTGGTTCCCCAGGCATATAGAACCCGGGTGGTTCCCCAGGCAGACGGAACCCTGGTGGTTCCCCAGGCATATAGAACCCTGGTGGTTCCTGGAGATAATGGAACTGGCTGTTGCTTAGCAAAGATCATGGAGGTGTTTCTATGGCAACAGTTTGGAAGCATGAAATAACATCACATTATGGGAGGGTTTGTTTTGGCACTGAAACTGTAATCTGTGGACAAAAGCCTCAATATTCAATTAAATATTTACATTCAATTTGTTAACGTGGTGCAGATCAACAGCTATCTTAATGTGTGTATGTGTACTGTTTTGTACTGATGTTTCTGTGTGTGTGTGTGTGTGTGTGTGTGTGTGTGTGTGTGTGTATGTGTGTGTGTGTGTGTGTACGTGTGTGTGTGTGTATGTGTAAGAGAGAAGAGTACATGCACATGTATAACGTTATGTGTGTGAGTTACAGAGGTGTGTTAATATATATGTGTGTGTGTATGTGTGTGTGTGTGTGTGTGTGTTAATACGCGTCTGTGTGTGTTATCAGTCTGTCTCTCTTTTTAAAAAATAATAAATAGCTCTCTCCCTCATGTGATGCCCCCCCCCCCACACACACACACTCAGACACACACACAGACACATACACTCACACACACACACACACAGCACAGCTCTCTGTAAGGCACCTTCCAGAGGAGAACAGAAACATTTGAAAAAACACACTTGAGAGATGCCTCTAACCACAGACACACCCACACACACACACACACACACTTTTACACACATTCCCACAAGCACACTTTCACCATCTCTCTCTCTCACACACACACACACACACACACATACACACACACTCCTCTCTTTAGTTCTATGTCAAACATACACACACAAGTGCACGCACACACACACACACACACACAATAATGGTGACACAATCACAATAATCCAGAAGAGAGACAGACACACACACACACTCCCTCACACAAATATATACTACACACGTGCACACACACTCCACACACATACACACACATGCACGCACACAAAACACACACTCCACACACACACACACACACACACAGACAGACCTGCAGGTGTGATTTGCTGCCATTCAGAATCCCACTGAGGTGGAGAGATGGAAAGATGGAGGGGTGGAGAGGTAGAGAGATGGAGAGGTGGAGAGGTAGAGAGATGGAGAGATAGAGAGATGGAGGGGTGGAGAGATGGAGGGGTGGAGAGGTGGAGGGGTGGAGAGGCAAACATGAACAAAAATTGAGGGAGAGAAACAGAAGATGACAGAGAGAGAGGGATGAACATAAGGAGGGGAGGAGAGGAGGAGGAGGAAGAGGAATATTTGTCTTCTAATGGAAGTTTGACGGCTTCAGATTGACACTTCATACTCCCGCGTGTCCTAGGAAGGAAAACAGCAGGTTACACTCAGGCTAAAGAGAGACAAGTCAGATCACACACACACACACACACACACACACAGCTTGGTTACAAGGAGACTAGTCAGATCATACACACACACACACACACACACACAGCTTGGTAACACGGAGACTAGTCAAATCACACACACACACACACACACACACACACACACACATACACAGCTTGGTAACACAGAGACTAGTCAAATCACACACACACACACACACAGCTTGGTAAGACGGAGATTAGTCAGATCATACACACACACAGCTGGGTAACACAGACCAGTCAGATCATACAGAAACGCACACACACACACACAGTTGGGTTAAATAGATACACATGCAGCTGGCCTAAAGTCGTCTGTCCTCACAGGTCTGTGAGTGTGTTTGAGTGTGTGTGAGTTAAAAAGAGTGTGAGTGTGTGTGAGTATGTGTGTGTGTGTGTGTGTGCGCGTGAGTGTCTGTGAGTGTGTTTGAGTGTATGTGAGTTAAAAAGATTGTGAGTGTGTGTAAGTGTGTGTGCGCATGAGGGTGTGAGTGTTTCAGTGAGTGTATTTGAGTGTGTGTGAGTTACAAAAGAGTGTGTGTGAGTTGAAAATAGTGTGCGTGTGTGTGAGTTTTACCCCAGCCTCATAGAGAGGGTTGTTGAGTGTGTGTGAGTATGTGTGAGTATGTGTGTGAGTGTATGTGTGAGTGTGTGTGTGAGTGTGTGTGTGAGGTGAAAAGAGTGTGTGTGAGTTTTACCCACGCCTCATAGAGAGGGTTGTTGAGTGTGTGTGAGTATGTGTGAGTATGTGTGTGAGTGTGTGTGTGAGGTGAAAAGAGTGTGTGTGAGTTTTACCCCCG
>NC_055980.1:30254720-30264720 GCF_018492685.1 Alosa sapidissima
ATATATCACTAATATAGCCCACACATATCACTAATATATCACTAATATAGCCCACACACATCACTAATATAGCCCACACACATCACTCATATAGCCCACACATATCACTAATATATCACTAATATAGCCCACACATATCACTAATATAGCCCACACACATCACTAATATAGCCCACACATATCACTAATATAGCCCACACATATCACTAATATAGCCCACACATATCACTAATATATCACTAATATAGCCCACACATATCACTAATATAGCCCACACATATACCACACATGGCACTCATATACTCCTAATATACTCCTCATATACTCCTCATATACTCACACATGACACTCATATACTCCTCATATACTCCTAATGTACTCACACATGACACTCATATACTCATACATACAGTGTACCCATCATATACTCATACATATACCACAGGCATATAACACATATATAACTCATATACCAACCATATATCCCTGATATACCACACGCATATCACACATATATAACTCATATACTCATTATGGGCGGTGGTAGTGTAGTGGTTAAGGAGCTGGGCTAGCGTGCAGTAGCCTGAAAGTTGTCGGTTCAATTCCCGGCTTCCACCGTTGTGCCCTTGAGCAAGGCACTTAACCCCAAGTTGCTCCGGGGACAATGTGATCCCTTGTAATATAGCTGACATATGTAAGTCACTTCGGTCAAGAAGTGTCTGCTAAATGTAATGTAATGTAATGTAATGTATACCAACCATATATCCCTAATATACCACACGCATATCACACATATATACCTCATATACCAACCATATATCCCTAATATACCACACGCATATCACACATATATAACTCATATACCTATACCACACGCATATCACACATATATACCTCATATACCAACCATATATCCCTAATATACCAAAAAATCACAAACCTTCCAACTTGTGCTCATCCAGCAGGTCATCATACGCCACTATGGAACAAATCAGAACATGAATCATTCCATGGAACATTAAATTAATCATTCCATGGAACATTAAATTAATCATTCCATGGAACATTAAAGGTTCTCTAAGTGTTGTTACGCAGTTTCTAAGCAAACATGCTGCAAACATCTCCTTATGATCCGCTAGCTGCCTGTGCCCTGAATACGCTGTAAAACACATGGTCCCTGTGGACCATGGAGGTATTATATATAACTGGAAAGAGTGACTAAGTCCCGCCCCCATTCATTTCAATGGCCCATGCTAGGCTAGAAGATTGGACATTCCCTCAGAGGAAAAGAAATTGTTCGGGAACGCGCTTCACCTCGTTATAACCGCAAATTTATTTAATTGGTTGGGATAACATTTTGGGAATGGTGGTAAAGTCTCTTGCCCTGTCTCTGAAGTCCTAGGTTATTTAATGTGATGTTCATATGTGATAATAAACTACGCGAATCAATATTGTGTCACTTTAGGCTTCACAAATAATGATCCCTAAATACTATGTTTGGACAGGTTGTAAGCCTATTACGCAATAGGCTATCCAACGAAAATGACTATTAATTAAGTAGACATGGTATGTAGGAAACGTGTGGATAGCTGGGATTTTTGCTGCACCCAGTGTGAATTTGCAGCTTGTTAAGCCTAGGCTACATTTGCAGGCAGACGAAATGAAGCCAATGCAAGTTAAACTTCCGATAGAAGCGCATATCCCTCGGGTATTGTGGTTCGAGCAGGCATAGAGTCTGCAACTGTTGTTGGACATTTGGCTTTTGCCTCGACTGGCAGCCTGAACATTTAAGAGTGTGTCCATGAGAGGACCAGGCGGGGCTGACACATGCTACGTCACCGATTTTGATGAAACTTGGACAGTTTGAAGGGTCCACCTAAAAACTCAAAAAGCCAAAATAGTACAAAATTTGAAACTACCCAGGGGGAGTTAGGACCGCCTCCTTGTTTTAGGGCAAAAAACCTCAAAAAAAGGCCCAAAATTGCATAAAATGTTGACATCCCTCCTGCTGTCAGATTTAAACACAGCAAAGTAACAATCCATGCCATCAAAGGACCATCCAAGGTTAGTTTAAAACTGGAGTTACAAGGCGTAAGGTGTAACGGGTGTCAGTCCATGTCACATGCTTTTTGGCGAATACCCAAAAAATAGCAATATTCAGACCTGAATATGTCCGATGAGCTCCTTTTTTCAAAATTCTTTCTGCACATGAAAGGGCCATCTGTGGAATTAATAAATCAAAAGAAAAATGCTCGGCCTTTTAATTATTTTTTCCGTGGTAATCGCCTGAATAGTGTGATCCAGCCAGTGATTTCAAATACATATCTACTTTAATGATTGGTTGAAAATAATGCTTAGGTCATTTATGGTGGACAAATGGAGATATATTATCATTAATCATGTCTGCTGATCAAATCCAAGCTACATTTAATGTCCTGAGTGAGGTAGCTCAAAATGATATCATCGGGTGACATACACCAGTATACCCGTAGGTCTAATTTTTGCAAATGTGATATCTCCAACATATCTCTGGGCTAGAAACAGTCACTTGGACTCAAATAATAACTTGTAAGATTTTGATAGTCAAAGGTCAAAGGTCAAGGTCACTGTGACCTTATGTACATCCCATTGTGGTGAATAAACCTCTAAAAATCCCTGACATAATTGCAAATGTGATACAAACATTCACACTGGCCCTTTCTGAAACCAATCCCTACCCACTCCCCTAAGTTACGGTGTGCACTCAGGTGGGAATCACCCTTACAGCTAAATCGAGTTCTCCATGTAAATGGGAAAATGTTGGAGTTCTTTTATCACTTTTGGGTGCTATAGGCTAGTTGGAACTGCTCACCTCAATGAACTATGATAAGCTATGCTAACAGTGGGTGCTTCAGACTGAGGTACTGCACACACACACAGATGGGTATGTATCATCTAATCTAACTCTGGCAGAGAAAATAAGATAATTTCCCAAAATGTTGGCGTGTTCCTTTAACACTTGGTTAGGACACACACACACACACAGACACAGACACAGACACACACACACACACACACACACACACACACAAACACACACACATACACACACACACACACACACACAAACACACACACATACACACACATACACACACACAAACACACACACATACACACACACACACACACACACACACACACATACATACACACACACGCAAACACACACACACAAACACTGCAAGTGGCTAAGGAGAGAGTGTAGCTAGTTTCGGAAAGGGCCTTCCACTCACAGATAACAAATTAAATTGAATTAGATGGTCAAAGGTCATAGGTCAGGGTCATTGTGACCTCACATTCTTGTGAGGAATGCCTATAGGAAGTTTTTTTTTTCTTTCAAATTCGGCACACACAGTCACTTACACTCAAAGATAAACTGATTAGATTTGAGTGGTCAATGTTACTGTGACCTCTCAAAAAAACAACATGGGCCTACTGTATTTTTACAATATCCTGGAAACACCTTGAGGGAGTTATTTCAAATTTAGCACAACTTAGGCCCTGTACACACATAACCAGATATTTTATGTTTGGGTCTTTCGTCCACACAAACAGTGTTTTAGCCCACACAGATATTTTTTTTAAACCTTCTAAAGAGAATGCTGGTTTACTTGGATCTGTGGACATCCAAAATGGAGATTTTTACAAACAAGTATATACGTACATATACTCTTTTGATCCCGTGAGGGAAATTTGGTCTCTGCATTTATCCCAATCCGTGAATTAGTGAAACACACACACAGCACACAGTGAACACACATAACAGTGAGGTGAAGCATACACTAATCCCGACGCAGTGAGCTGCCTGCTACAGCGGTGCTCAGGGAGCAGTAAGGGGTTAGGTGTCCTGCTCAAGGGCACTTCAGCCATTCCTACTGGTCGGGGTTCGAACCTGGCAACCCTTTAAGGCCGAAGCACTAACCAGTAGGCCACGGCTGTCCCCGTGGACAAGGACATGATGATTACTATGGATGGGTATTGGGTGTTCGTATATAGCAAGTCAGTCAGTGCTCTCCTGGGCTTTACTTGTTTTGTAGCCTACTGTACCTCGATGTCCATCCATCATAAAAACATGTCTGTAGACCCTGCTTATTAGTACAAGTTGTTTTAAAGCAGAGACTCTGATATGGTATAACCACCTAGCTTCATGTTAGGGTCCCACAAGGAAATCTGTCTGAAACATTGAAAACATGATAATGTACATTACTTGTGAATCTGTTTCCATTGCATGCCACATGACCAGTGGTTAAAGTGGGATTTGGCAGGTGGGGGAACCCTAAAATCCAGTGTCGGTGCAACGGGGAAAAATGACTCACCGTTGGACAACATATTGAGTATCGTAGTGTAGCAATACTTTTTGGACAAGAATTGATAGCTTTTCGGGTCACCTCTGTAAACACGAAAATTAACTCCCCAATTATTTTAACAATATAATCGCGCTGTATCGTTGGTATGAAAGAATATATTTATTATTAAACTATCCGAGGTGGCGGAACTGCGTTCCTCCCACTTTAATTCCTGCATATGACCGCTGTCTGCTGTGTTGGGCTAATGGAACAGTGCTAATGGAGTAATGCCAAGCTAGATTAACATTTTCCAATGTTAAAACCATTTATCACATGAAAAATAACAATGTTATTATCATGTGATAATAACAATAACAACAATACTCTGTGTTTCCAGGATATCATGTTCAAGTTGTAAAAATATTTTTTAGTGAATAGTGAAATAGTTCACAAATATAATCAGCCACAAAACTTCTGTTAGACTTTTTTTGAGGACGGTCACTGAAAGGAGCTGTAACAAATATTGGAGGCTGCTGAAAAGGCAAGCCAATGGCTATGGAACTCACATGCTATTTGGGGTCATGTTGTAACCTAAATTGACTCTGAGACGCTGCTGCTGTGTTTCTGGAGTGGTAGTTGTTGGTGCCTACATCAAGGGCTTGCGTGTCGGCTGTGTATGTTGTTGATCAGATCATAAGTGTCCACAGTAATGAAGAGGAATGACTGGAGAATTTATGATATTGCTTGGTATGTTGGTATGTTGCTGATCGGATCATAAATGGCCATAGCAACAAACAGGAATGACTGAAGAATTTGTGACAATGGTTGGTAGTTGGTATCTAAATATTTGTTAGTATTTGTTGGTATCTGCATGAAAGGCTTGCGGTTTGACTGGGTATGTTAATGATCAGATAATAAACCACCAAAGCAATGAAGAGGATTGACTGAAGAATGGGTAGGTATTTGTGGGTGCCCACATCAAGGGCTTACAGTTGGTCTGGTTATGTTGCTGATTGGATCAGAAACTGTGGGAGCAAAGAAGAGGAATGACCAAAGACTTTAGTGGTACTTCTTGGTGCCCTCATTAAGGGTTGGTGTTTTGTTTGTTGTATAGTTGCTGATGGGATCATAAATGGCCACAGCAAAAAAGATGATTAACTGAAGAATTTGTTGGTATTTGTGGGTGCCCACATCAAGGGACTGCAGTTTGCTTGGCTGTGCTGCTGATCGGATCATAAACGGCCACAGCAAAGAAGACAAATTACCAAAAAATGTGTCGTATTGGTTGGTAGACAACCTATCATGAGTGTGGAGGGAGCTGGGCCTGAGATGCCAGATACCACTGTTGAGCCTTCTGGAGGTCACTGATGAATGACGAAGACAAAAGTGCAAGTGAATATTTGTACCAAATTTGAAAAAAAAAACATCCCTACAGGAATTTATGATATACAATTTTCTCAAGAATGCAAGGTCCTTGACCTTGACCTTTGACCACCAGATTCAAATATTTGTTATCTGTGAGTCAAAGTGAATATTTGTATCACATATGAAATTATGTCAGGGATTTTTTGAGATTTATCCACCACAAAGGGATATACATAAGGTCACAGTGACCTTGACCTTTGGCTACCAAAATGTTACAAATTATTATTTGAATCCAAGTGACTGTTTCCAGCTCTGAGATATGTTGGAGATATCACATTTGCAAATATTGGACCTACGGGTATACTGGTGTATGTCACCCAATGATGTCATTTTGAGCTACCTTAAGGAATATATTGCACTTAGGACATTAAATCTAGCTTGGATTTGATCAGTAGACATGATTGATGATAATATATCTCCATTTGTCCACCATAAATGATCTAAACATTATGTTTCAACCAATCATTGAAATAGATATGTATTTGAAATCACTGGCTGGATCACACTATTTAGGCGGTTACAGTGACAAAAATAATAAAAAGGCCGAGCATTTTTCTTTTGATTTATGTCAAGTCCACAGATGGCCCTTTCATGTGCAGAAAGAATTTTGAAAAAAGGAGCTTGCTCATCGGAGATATTCAGGTCTGAATATTGCTATTTTTTGGGTATTCGTCAAAAGGCATGTGACATAGTGGATACGTGCAGTCCTGGACTGACACCAGTCACACCTTACGCCTTGTAACTCCAGTTTTAAACTAACCTTGGATGGTCCTTTGATGGCATGGATTGTTACTTTGCTGTGTTTAAATCTGACAGCAGGAGGGATGTCAACATTTTATGCAGTTTCATCAAGTTTCATCAAAATCGGTGACGTAGCATGTGTCACCCCCGCCTGGTCCTCTCATGGACACACTCTTAAATCAAATGCATAGCCTAATCATGTCAATGTTGCAAGAAAGCAAACTAAATAAGTAATTGACATTTGTTTCGTTTTAAATCACTTGGGGAGACATAGGTTACATGATCCAGACGTTGCGTTCTACAGAACTACAGCCTGTGCGTTTTAAAATAGTCTTCATACACAACGCAATGAGTAGGCTAATAATTGGATATAGGTCATTGCTATGCATCTGCCAAAGTGTATGGTCATAGTCAGTTACTTTAAGGTAATTTGCACTTTAAGGTAAACTTGGCACCCCGCATATACGGCAAATAATAGCCTAATATGACAACATTAACATTTTTCTTTTATTTACCACAAAGTCCGGTAATACAGCCTAAACCATGTAGGCATTAAGTCAAGTATCAGTAGCTTAATCCAAGTAGTTAGTTGTTTTATTTGCTGTCTTCCAGAAATGCAAACCAACGTGGACGCGCGAGGACGCTCGTGCCCAACACTAAACTCGTGCATGAGGACGCTCGTGCCCAACACTAAACTCGTGCATGAGCTGTCATCTACCAATCAGCATGTACAAACTGGTGCCGGAAGTTGCAATCATGTAACGCCATGTTTTCAAAAATGTCGGCGGCCAAATGCCATGCTAAGTGGCTTAAGCTAACCCTTCAAATCCTGACCCCCTGCTGTGGACAGCCTAGTCCAGCCTAGTCCAGCCTGGACCATGAAACATAAACTGTGTTCCAGCCAATCACCAACAAGAAGGATGGGGGGTGGGGTTTGGGGAGGGAGGGGAAGAGGAGGAGGGAGGGGCAAGCTAGCTCTCTGTTTTCTTTGATGATACTTCAAACGTCAACAGAAGTGACATCACCCAACCGTGCTTAGAGATCCTTTAAATGAATCATTACAGGAATCAGTACATGAATCATTTCAGGAATCAGTACATGAATCATTGCAGGAATCAGTACATGAATCATTACAGGAATCAGTACATGAATCAGGTAGAGTACAGGAATTCCTACAGGAATCATTTCAATACATGAGTAACTTCATTTGTGAGGAATGATTGGATATTTATCATTTCAATACATGAGTAACTTCATTTGTGAAGAATGATTGGATATTTATCATTTCAATTCAGCATCTAAGCAGCTGACTGAGTGGATCAGAGGGGGAGTGTGTGAGTGAGAGGGTGAGGGTGTGGATGAGAGGGTGAGTGTGGATGAGAGGGTGTGTGTGTGTGGGTGAGAGTGTGAGTGAGAGGGTGAGTGTGTGTGAGAGGGTGAGTGTGTGTGTGAGAGGGTGTGTGTGTGGGTGAGAGGGTGTGTGTGTGGGTGAGAGTGTGAGTGAGAGGGTGAGAGTGTGTGGGTGAGAGGGGGAGTGTGTGGGTGTGTGTGTGGGTGAGAGGGTGTGTGTGTGGGTGAGTGTGTGGGTGAGAGTGTGAGTGAGAGGGTGGATCTCTGTAGCGCTTTATTTGCAACTGTCATTTTATCATTGATCATCATTGATCACTTTGTTTATGTTGTGGTTGGCTAGATCATTACCGGTATCTATCATTATATACCTCTCTGTCCAGATGTTTAATACTAGACATTAAGATATTTACCAATTCGGCCATTATATACCTCTCTGTACAGATATTTAATACTAGACATTAAGATTTTTAATAGTAGACATTAAATTCAGCCATTATATGACTCTCTATTTACCAATTCGGCCATTATATGACTCTCTATCTACCAATTCAGCCATTATATGACTCTCTATCTACCAATTCAGCCATTATATGACTCTCTATCTACCAATTCAGCCATTATATGACTCTATTTACCAATTCAGCCATTATATGACTCTCTATCTACCAATTCGGCCATTATATGACTCTATTTACCAATTCAGCCATTATATGACTCTCTATTTACCAATTTGGCCAGGTTTTCATCAACATACTTCCTGAAATCCACCTCTCTATTTACAGCACTTGTTACAGAATCTCTAAGATCGTTCTCCAGTTTGCTCACCTGTTGTTTTGTGGCACACCTGTTTATAACACTACCTGTTGTTTTGTGGCACACCTGTTTATAACACTACCTGTTGTTTTGTGGCACACCTGTTTATAACACTACCTGTTGTTTTATGGCTGCCATAGGGTGAGAGGGTGAGTGCCTGTGTGTGGGTGAGAGGGTGAGAGGGTGAGTGCCTGTGTGTGGGTGAGAGGGTGAGTGCCTGTGTGTGGGTGAGAGGGTGCCTGTGTGTGGGTGAGAGGGTGAGAGGGTGAGTGCCTGTGTGTGGGTGAGAGGGTGAGTGCCTGTGTGTGGGTGAGAGGGTGAGTGCCTGTGTGTGGGTGAGAGGGTGCCTGTGTGTGGGTGAGAGGGTGCCTGTGTGTGGGTGAGAGGGTGAGTGCCTGTGTGTGGGTGAGAGGGTGAGTGCCTGTGTGTGGGTGAGAGGGTGCCTGTGTGTGGGTGAGAGGGTGAGTGCCTGTGTGTGGGTGAGAGGGTGCCTGTGTGTGGGTGAGAGGGTGAGTGCCTGTGTGTGGGTGAGAGGGTGCCTGTGTGTGGGTGAGAGGGTGAGTGCCTGTGTGTGGGTGAGAGGGTGAGACCTTTGCAGAAGGGTGGGTTGCTGCTCCACTGGGACGGGTGTCCGGGGACACAGTTGATGACGACGTCTCCCACCAGCTCGTAGCCCTCGTAGCAGAAGAAGCGCAGCATCTCTCCAGCCTGGTAACTGTGCTTGTACAGCGTCTGGTAGCCATTATCTGGGACACCAGGGTTGGGACAGGGGTCGTACTTTACTACAGGGAGAGGAGAGGAGGAGGAGAGGAGGAGGGAGAGGAGGAGGAGAGGAGGAGAGGAGGAGGAAGAGGAGGGAGAGGAGGAGGAGAGGAGAGGAGAGGAGGAGGGAGAGGAGGAGGAGAGGAGAGGAGAGGAGGAGGAGAGGAGGAGAAGAAGAGAGGGATGAGGAAGAGATACATTTATGAATAACCATCTAATCTAACAGGGGGTCTTGAGTTTATGAATAACCATCTAATCTAACAGGGGGTCCTACGTGGTTAAGAAACAAAGAGGAAAGAGCTCCATCCATGAAGTAACACATGTGGTGATACTCTATATAAACAAAGAGTAATGGTTAAACACACACACACACACACACACACACACTTACAGACACACTTGGGACTGCGGTCACTCCATTTGGGTGTGCCTGTGTCGCGACCGTGACACGAGATCTGACTAGGTCCCTCCAGCTGGTAACCTTGGTTACACGTGAAGCGCACCAGGGTTCCAACGGCGAAGCCCAGCTCTGGATGCACTGAGCGCGCTCCGTTGACCACGTCCCCAGGGTCTGGACACTG
>NC_055980.1:30269720-30272220 GCF_018492685.1 Alosa sapidissima
GTGTGTGTGTGTGTGTGTGTGTGTATCTTACCACGATAGTGGATGAGGAAACCCTGACTCAAGATGAAACTGGAGTCGTCTGGGTCACTCTGGAAGTCGATGGTGACGTCCGGCCCCCCCGACACCACCCGGAAGCGCTCACGCGGGCCCAGGTATTGACCAATCACATGTGACGTGGCGTCATGACCATCATATACGGTCAAGATGTCATTATGGCGGATATTCAGTCTTTTGGAAGCAAAACACACACACACACACATTCCATCAGAAGAACACACAAACACACAATGGAAACCCATAGGACACCCATAAACACACACACACACCCAATAAACACACCCACACACACACACACATACCATCAGAAGAACACACAAACAAACACACACACACACACACACACACACACACACACATACCATCAGAAGAACACACAAACACACACACACACACACACACACACACCATCAGAAGAACACACAAACACACAATGGACACCCACACACACACACACAAACGGTCAAGAGGACAAACTCATCATGTATTTTAAAAGTATCTATTCAGTGTATGTGTGTGTGTGTGTGTGTAACAACGCATTATGTAATAACACGTCATTATGTAATAACTGTGGCATTATGACGTCAATTTTGGTTGGTTATTACATAATGCACCATATTATTACATTTTCATCCATTTTCGTACTGTCTATTTTATAGGTGAGACCGAAGACAATGTTCATGCCTGACATGACAATAAAGTCTATTCATTCATTCATTTATTCATTTAAATGTATCTGAAAAACACAACACATTCAAATGTATCTGAAAAACACATTTAGACAGAAGAATATTTTGTATATTTTGTCTGAAATGTCCTATAATAATAATAATAATAATAATAATAATAATAATACGCTTTATTTGTATAGCACTTTTCATACACAGAATGCAGCTCAAAGTGCTTTACATTTGAAGCATGTAACACAATAATAGTCAGTCAGTAATTATCAATCACTTTTCTTCATTGTTGTGGCCGTTTATGATCCAATCAGCAACATATCAAAAATATAGAAAATAACATGTCATAAGACTGGCAGCCTTAACCCTTTACCCCCCACAAGCACGCCATATGGCAACTGTGGCAAGGAAAAACTCCCATATTCCAGGAAGAAACCTTGAGCAGAACCTGACTTAATAGGGGGAGCCCATCTGCTTCTGGCTGGCTGCGCCCTCCAATAGCAGCAGATGTAGAATAATCTGAAAAAGTAGTCTACAGGATAAGATGAGTTAACTAAAAGCTTTCCTGTACAGGTATGTTTTCAGATCTTTTTTAAAAATATTTACTGAACTCGCCTGCTTGATGTACAGAGGCAGGGTGTTCCATAGTTTGGGGGCATAATGGATAAAAGCAGCTTCTCCACTTTGTTTGTGGAGCACTTTGGGTACGATTAAAAGATTAGAATTGGATGATCTAAGTTTCCTTTGTGGTTGATAAGATATTAAAAGCTCAGAGATATATAAAGGTGCTATGCCATTCAGAGCTTTGTAAGTAATTAACATAACCTTAAAATCAATTCTATAGGAAATAGGGAGCCAGTGCAGTTCAGCCAACACAGGGGTGATGTGTTCTCTCTTCTTAGTCTTAGTTAAAAGTCTAGCCGCAGAGTTCTGTATGAGTGCCAATTTCTTTAGATGTTTTTTGGGAAGACCAGTGAAAAGTGCATTGCAGTAGTCTAACCTGCTAGTGATAAAGGCGTGAATTAGTTTTTCTGCATCTTGTTGAGTTAAAAAGGGCCGCACTTTGGCAATGTTTCTCAAGTGGAAATAGGCTGTCTGAGTAACTTTACTGATATGGGGCTTAAAACTTAACTCTGCATCTAAGATGACACCGAGGCTTGTTACTTTTGGTTTGACCTGGTGCGCCAAGTTCCCCAGATTACTAAGAACAATGTCTCGCTTTAGTTTTGGTCCAACCAAAAGTACCTCTGTTTTGTCATCATTTAGTTTCAAAAATGTTTTGCTTATCCACTGATTAATGGAGGTTAGGCATGCAGTGAGGGAGCAAAGGCCATCTGGGTTAGTTGGCTCCACAGAAATATACAATTGGGTATCATCTGCGTAGCTGTGGAAGTTTACATTATGCTGACTTATGACGTTTCCCAACGGAAGCATATATAGGGAAAATAGCAGGGGACCAAGGCAGCTCCCCTGGGCCACACCAAAAGGCAAGTCATGTTTTTCAGATACATGATCTCCTAGACTGATATAAAAATCTCTGCCAGTAATGTAGGTTTGAAACCAGTTTAGAGCATTATCAGACAGACCCACCCACTTCGCAAGTTGGTGAATTAGGATGCTATGATCAATGGTGTCAAATGCCGCACTCAAATCCAGAAGAATAAGGATTGAGACTTTGTTTGAGTCAGTAGCCAGTCTAAGATCATTGACTATTTTTACTAGAGCCGTTTCTGTGCTGTGATTTGATCTAAAACCTGATTGGA
>NC_055980.1:30277220-30289720 GCF_018492685.1 Alosa sapidissima
TTTAACATGATGTTATCTCTATTTAACATGATGTTTTGACATTGACATTGTAAACGTTCTCTAAGGAGAGTGAAAAGCAGTTTGCAGTAAAGCTAACCAACGTCGTCTCTATCGCAGGAAAAAAATAGCGAGCAGCCTGATAACCAAATGAAATGCTCAGCGGGCCGGATGAAAGTGCTTGGCGGGCCGGATCCGGCCCGCGGGCCGCAGTTTGCCCACCCCTGGCCTACAGCCTACAGAGAGCAGAGATACTGTAGGGTTAATAATTACAGCCTACAGCCTACAGAGAGCAGAGATAGGGTTAATAATTACAGCCTACAGCCTACAGAGAGCAGAGATAGGGTTAATAATTACAGCCTACAGCCTACAGAGAGCAGAGATAGGGTTAATAATTACAGCAGAGATAGGGTTAATAATTACAGCCTACAGCCTACAGAGAGCAGAGATAGGGTTAATAACTAGATGTACCGCATAGCGGTACAAAATATGACCGCCGCTCAGTCCTGTACATCTGTTCCGCGAAAATAAATCACACTTCAATTTGTCTCCATATTTTACTCCATCCCCCACTCTTGAAACTTTTGTGTATGCTTGTTTGGCATGCCTGAGTGTGTGTGTGCGGCTGCACAGAAAGTAGCCTACTGGTGCTGAAAAGGTGAATAGATTGTAGAATAGCCAAAGAAGATGTAGCATTGTTATAAAACCTTTAAAATCTCTAAACAATCACAAGTAGGGCAGTTCATCACAGTTCATCCATTGCAACTGGATTGATGAAAGGTCACTTACACCTGTAGGCTACATTGTATTTGGGAAAAGCAAAAGGTATCAGCATAATGTTATTTATTTATTTATTTATTTATTTATTTTTTATGTATTTTTAAACAAAAACATCTCTGTCAGTTCCATGCCGTTTTCAACAGCTATCAAAAACAAAGGTCATTTTTGGATGGATGGATTTTTTGTGAATGTTTCTTCTTCTACATAAGATTTTAGTCATCTTTAGTTCATGTAATACTTTATTGTCAATGCACAAATTAAGTAACAGTAGTCTGAAACGTTATTGTTAATGCACAAATTAAGTAACAGTAGCCTAGTCTGAAACGAAATGCTGTTTTACATCTAACCAGTGGTGCAAATAACTGACATGTCCAAATGGGCCTTGATGAAATGCGTCGCTAGACTGTTCATACACATTTTAACGGGCCAAAGTTGAAGAGCTTTTGTCCGTTATTGTTAGTGCAAATATAGGCTGATTCATGTTCCCTTGCATTGTTTAACTGAGGTCCATAGCTAGTCTGGCTTTCATCAGACCAAGCTCAATCTTTTAAGAAATCAAAAAATAAATAGCGGGCAGATCAGGCTGGGTTCACCCAGCCTAGTCCATAGGCACCCGATATTGTTTAATTTTCCGATTGAGATATACACGCTCTGGCTATTCTAAATGCAAAAATGCATCAGGGAGTTATGACAAAACGGTAACTAACAAACTAGATCCTAATAGAAAGCTGTTAGCTTCCCTAAGCTACAGGTAGGATTATAAGGTAGGCCTATTTACAACATAAATTGTCAATAGGCTATGCTGGCGACACAAATAAAATCTCCTTTGGAAACCAATGGCTTACGCCTTACAGTATCAAGCGGACTTAAACTGTCATATCGTGGCGAAAAGGTGTAATAACATTCACGCAGCTCCATGAGTCAAGGAAAGCGCGAATGAAGTAGCCACTTCTAAATGGGACCCACTACACAGTAGCTTAAGGTGTGTTGCTAAAGCAGCCATAATGAAATGAAGGTGTCATTGTTTGGATACTTCACACACACGTGCTTTTTAATTTCACAGACTACAACTACCAAGCTGTAATCAAAGCACATCGATTCCCCTCTCACACCATGCACGCACTTAAAACAAAATAAACAGGCATCTCAGTCTCACGCATGTATAGGCAAAACTGTATCAGACCGGTGTAACGTTGGTAAATCTTCCATTGCACAGAATGATTTTGTAGCACGTGCAATAAATGACAGTCGAAAGATACAAACAGTGCTGCTATCAATTTGCTTGGTATAACCGCATTTATAGTTTTCTACAAATGCAATAAATCAAATGCCTCCATCACTCAACCAACGCTAACGGTAACATTACCTAGGTCCTTATTGATATTACAAGATTAACGTACCTGCAGTAAAAACCAAGCATGTCCGATAAACATCCTCAGATTTATTTCGGCTTCAAGAAGAAATGGGAATTACACTTCATGTGAACATCGTCCTATCCTTATTAGATGTCCGCTGCGGTAAATTACAGTCCTTGTAGGAAGCGTCCATTGTTTTTTCCAACCCACTTTTAACTTCCAACAAAATTACGTCTCACTGCAACGATGCGCCATCTAGTGGACAAACGACTACTTATCGCCAATACTGAAAATGCAGCCATGATGATGATGATGAATATTTATTTTGGCTTTCTTTTAATCCTACTGAATTTGTAATTATGTATCGGCGTTCTAATACCGATAGTATGTGGGTGCCTGTGTGTGTGCATGTGTATATGTGTGCACCGCCATTTACAGGCCAATGAGTGTACAGTCACTAAATGTACACATAACCTAATTTTTTTAGACCCCCCCATGGATGAAATTCTACGAAACTTGGCATACCCCCGGAGAATGCCAGGTCAATCATACACATAAAATTTGGTGCAGTTCTGAACATCTTAACTGAAGATAGGGGCGATTAAAGCAGAATAATATTGCATTTTCATTTTTTACCGGGGGGTGGGGGTGCAAATCACAAATGAGTGATTATGAGCCAGGTTGATGTGGGCCCTTGAGACCAACATACCATAAAAGATTCTTCATCCTCAGTGCCACGGTTCAGGTAGTTATTTAGGAAAAACTGTTTTTTTTTTTGCGGTTCAGGGGGCCCAGCACGGGGGGGGGGGGTTGGTGGTGGTCCCCGGGACGAAATGAAATTTTTCCGTAAAAGTCTAGTGGGGCTACATACCCACCAAATTTCATGTACCCCGGTGGTTCGGTGTCCCGGGTATCAATGACCAAAAATTCAGGGAGTAGATGACGGGAAAAATTCTTGAATTATGTGCATGTGTGCGTGTACAAATTTATGTTTATGTGTGTGGGTGTGTGTGTGTGTGTGTGTATGTGCGTGCTTGTGTGTTTGCCTGCGTATGTGTGTTTGTGCATGTGCATGCATGCTTACATATGTCTACTGTGTGAGTATGTGTCATACGTATGATTACTGTAAATGTATGTGTGTGCGTGTGTATCTGTTTATGCACATGTGTGCACATGGAATGGGTTAACATGACCCCTGGAGGCAAACATACGGAAAAAATTGGTCATCCTAGGCCCTACAGTTCTCAAGATATTCACAGAGAACTGTGTCTGCCCTACCCTCCTTTCGGGGGGTCCAGTCCAGCGGTCGTTGATTTTACCTTACCAAAAGCCTATGCATGCCAGAATGTATCCACCAGCTGCCTGCTTGCAGCCTACTTCCAAAACTCCAAAGCTGCTTGCTGTCGGATTCGGTTCCGAAGACACAAGTTGCCAATTGTGTATCAACAACACTCAATAACAGTTTATGTAATGTGTTAATCAATTAAATTCAGCTAGTTCTAGAGTAGGCTATTCAACTAGCATGCTTGCTTGCGAGACTCAGGCTGTGCAGTCGGCACCCGCTTCCTTATTTGGGTTTTGGGTTGCCAGGTTTTAGCCTATGACAAAACGTTTGAAATTGAAAGTAAGTGATCGTGTATGTGTAGGGTGTAGTTCATACACAATCTGACAACCTGGGAGATGTCAGACTCACAGAAAAAATGAATGGATCAATAATTTTAAAATGAAGTTTGATGGCCATGCAAATTACTGGAGTTTTCCGGGAGAAATACCAAAACGGGAGGGTGCTGGGAGATGACCTTGAAATACGGGAGAACCCGGGAAAAATGGAAGTGTTGACAAGTATGGTTTAATGTAGAAACTTCATTTAAACTTTGTTGCGTAGGTCTTCTTAGAGGACTGGTGAGCAATGTATCTTTGTAAACCTTATAGTTTTTGAGATATTTTAACGAAAAACAACCTTATTTTCCCCCATAGACTTTCTATTGGCCATTATGACATCATAAAGGGTAATTTAAACTGATTTGCACCTGTTCCAATGACCACCTGCTCAGCTGCTCAGCTTGACCCCATTTCTCTCTGAGTCTCTCTCCATCTGCTCAGCTAGACCCCATTTCTCTCTGCGTCTCTCTCCATTTAACAAGAATACAAGGCACCTTCCATCCATTTAACTAGAATACAAGGCACCTCCCATCCATTTAACAAGAATACAAGGCACCTTCCATCCAACTGTCTCTCATCCATCCACTTCAAACCATTCATTCATCCATTAAACTATCTGTCTATCAACATTCATTAAACTATCTACCTATACACATCCAATCAACTATTTGGCTATCAACGTTCATTAAACTATCTGTCCATCAACATTTATTAAACCATGTCAACCTAGGAATCACCATAGCAACCAACATGATTACCCTTGCAACCAGCATAGCAATTAGCAACTGCTTTATTTGGCATAGCAGCCACCATAGCAACACCCTAGGAACCACTGCAATTACCCTAGTAATATTAGTACAATAGCAGCCACCATAGCAACACCCTAGGAACCATTCCAATTTCCCTAGTAATATTAGTACAAACCACTCTCCATTCCATTTTCCCTCCATCCATCTACTTCCAACCATTCATTCATCTATCAAAAAAACATAATCACACCCCTAAGCCTCACATTGTTATTTCATTCCTAAACTGTTAATATGTACATTATCTACACAGTTAATATGTACATTATCTACACTGTTAATATAATTAATATTTAATATGTACATTATCTAAACTGTTAATATGTACATTATCTACACTGTTAATATGTACATTATCTACACTGTTAATATAATTAATATTTAATATGTACATTATCTACACTGTTAATATGTACATTATCTACACTGTTAATATGTACATTATCTAAACTGTTCTGGTCTTGTACGTGTTTTTACTGTATTTTGCTTTTGTTTACATGTTTGTTCTGTTTTTTCTGAAATGTGTTGTAATAGATATTTGTCTTGTGTGTAATGTAGCCAGTTTTACTGTACTGTCTTGTCTGATGGGTATATTTGGTCTAGGTATCAGCTTGCACAGCTTGCCTAGTCACATACTGTTTTTTCTGTTTTGTTTTTGTTTGCCGTTTTATTCTGTCTTTAGAACTGGCTAGGGACAACGGATGGAAATTAGCACTCACAAGCTAAATACAGCTAACTTATTTACAGCTTGTCTGTTAATTAATGAGCATTGTCCTAATAAATAAACAAATAAATCAACATCCATTAAACTATCTACCTGTACACATCCATTGAACTATTTGTCTATCAACATTCACTAAACTATCTGTCAATCAACATCTATTATACCATAGAGGATGAAATTCCCGTGCACAGCCTTCCAGGTGCTGGTGAGGTGCAGTCATCAATTGATAGATAGGAGAGTGAAGGATCACCGCACACTGGTGGGATTTCTTTGCTGATTTTATTTTTTAGTGAACAACGCATTTCGCCTATGCTTCATCAGCTTCACTCAGTGAACGACGCGTTTCAGGTTCACTGATGAAGCATAGGCGAAACGCGTCGTTCACTGAGTGAACTTGATCTATTATACCATATCATATTAACTGTTTAATTAACTACCTGCCACGACCATGTCTGTGATTCAAAATGACTGTTAGTATTTAGGTACTGTATGTGTGTGTGTGTGTGTGTGTGTGTGCGTACCAATGTGTGCATGGTGCAGGGCAGGCAGGTGCTTACGTATTATTCATAAAAGTGTCACTCACTTGTCGTTGTCCTCATCCAGAGCCACTCTCTCGAAATGGAGGTGGAGCCTGTGGCCCTCCCTGGCCTCCATCAGCCAATGGCAACTGAGATTGGTGCCGCCGCTATGGTTACCGGCAGGGGCGATGGTTGGGGAGAGAATACGCCCCACTGTGGCGTTCCTGATCCAGCCACCACAGGACACAGCTGGGAGGCAACACACACACGCACAAACATACACACCATGGATGGACACCCGATTACTATGGACAGACACCCGATTATTTCTGATTGCAACATAATGTTAACGTAATACTGCACTACCACTACGCTACAACACCATGCTACTGTAATACTGCGCTAACACTATTTTAGCATAATAATGCGCTAACACCATGCTAGCATAATACTGCGCTAACACCATGCTAGCGTAATACTGCATTAACACCATACTACTGTAATACTGCGCTAACACTATTTTAGCATAATAGTGCGCTAACACCATGCTAGCGTAATATTGCACTAACACCATGCTACTGCGCTGTGACTGTGTGTGGGTGTGGGAAGCAGCAGTGGGAGGATGTGATTGGTCGCTTACCCACACAATGGGGCTGGGCTGAGCTCCAGCGAGGGCGTGTGGTGTTCAAGCAGGTGGTGACCTCGTGACCTCTGACCTGGAAGCCTGGGTCACAGTGGAAGTGGGCCTGACCCCCAGGGTGAAGGTCAGTCACCGTCACCCCTCCCCCCTCCAGAGGAAGAGGAAACGGACAGGACAGCAGGAATGCTGAGGAGAAGAGAGGGATGAAGAGAGGAGGAGGAGGAGGAGAGAGGGATAGAGGAGAAGAGGGATGGAGGGAGGGAGAGGAGAGGAGGAGAGAGAGAGTGATGTAGGGATGAAGAGAGGGAGAGGGAAGACAAGAGGGATGGAGGGAGGCAGAGGAGGAGAAAAGGAGGCAGGGAGGGAGAGGGAGGAGGAGAAGAAAGGGAGAGAGAGAGAGATGAAGGGGAAAGGAAGGAGAAGAGACAGATGGAGGGAGAGAGAGGAGAGAGAGGAGGAGAGAGGGAGGAGAGAGAGAGAGAGGAGGAGAGAAGGAGGAGAGAGAGAGGGAGAAGGAGAGAGAGAGGGAGAAGGAGAGGAGAGAGAGAGGGAGAAGGAGAGAGAGAGGGAGAAGGAGAGGGAGAAGGAGAGGGTGAGAGAGGAGGAGAGAGAGAGGGAGAAGGAGAGGGTGAGAGAGGAGGAGAGAGGGAGGAGAGAGAGAGGGAGAAGGACAGGAGAGAGAGGAGGAGAGAGGGGAGGAGAGAGGGAGGAGAGAGAGAGAGAGGAGGAGAGAGGGAGAGAGAGAGGGAGGAGAGAGGGAGGAGAGAGAGAGGGAGAGAGGGAGGAGAGAGAGAGAGGGAGGAGAGAGAGAGGGAGAAGGAGAGGAGAGAGAGAGAGGGAGAAGGAGAGGGAGAAGGAGAGGGTGAGAGAGGAGGAGAGAGGGAGGAGAGGAGAGGGAGAAGGAGAGGAGAGAGAGGAGGAGAGGGTGAGAGAGGAGGAGAGAGGGAGGAGAGAGAGAGGAGAGAGAGAGGGAGAAGGAGAGGGTGAGAGAGGAGGAGAGAGAGGGAGAAGGAGAGGGTGAGAGAGGAGGAGAGAGGGAGGAGAGGGTGAGAGAGGAGGAGAGAGAGGGAGAAGGAGAGGGTGAGAGAGGAGGAGAGAGGGAGAGAGAGAGGAGAGAGAGAGGGAGAAGGAGAGGGTGAGAGAGGAGGGAGAGAGAGAGGAGAGAGAGAGGGAGAAGGAGAGGGTGAGAGAGGAGGAGAGAGGGAGGAGAGAGAGAGGAGAGAGAGAGGGAGAAGGAGAGGGTGAGAGAGGAGGAGGAGAGAAGAGGATGAGGGAGGGAGAGATGGAGAGAGATGGAGAAGAGAGAGTAAGAGGAGGAGAGTGAAGGAGAGAGAGAGGATTGTAGGGAGAGGGGGTGTGAGAGGGGGAGTGAGAGAGAGGAGGAGGACAGAGGGGGAGGAAAGGAGAGAGAGAGAAAGGAGGAGGAGAGGTGGTGAGTACCAGCCAATCACAGAGCAGATTACAGTATTGGGACACAACTGAGTGCTGGCATCGGCCAATCAGAGAGCAGATTACTGAGGAGTACCCTGGTAGTGCAGACTGAAGACCCCGTGATTGGTCTGCCGGAGGCTGCGATAGTGAATCTGCACCTGATTGGTGGAGCTCCGGATCACCTGACCCTCCTTCATGATGGTCTCATTGGCTAGCAGTTCTGGCTCCGCCTCCCCAACACCCAGAATAGTCAGGGACTCGTCCTTCGACAGATTGACCTTCTGGACCTGCACACACACACACACACCTCAAATATTAACTCTCCCACACACACACACACCTCAAATATTAACTCTCTCACACACACACACCTCAAATATTAACTCTCTCACACACACACACACACCTCAAATATTAACCCTCACACACACACACACACCTCAAATATTAACTCTCACACACACACACACACACACACCACCGATATTAACACATAACACATAACACACACACACACACACACACACACACACACACACACACACACACACACACCCCACCAATATTAACACATAACACACACACCCACCACAATATTAACTCACACACACACACACACCACAAATTTTACAGTGTAACCGATACAGTGCTTTCATCATTACTCTGTCTTTTATCTCAAGGATAAGGAGTGAGAGCTGATTGGATAAGGAGTGAGAGCTGATTGGATAAGAACTGATAGCTGATTGGATAAGGACTGCTAGCTGCTAGCTGATTGGATAAGGAGTGAAAGCTGATTGGATAAGGACTGCTAGCTGATTGGATAAGGAGTGAGAGCTGATTGGATAAGGAGTGAGAGCTGCTAGCTGATTGGATAAGGAGTGAAAGCTGATTGGATAAGGAGTGAGAGCTGCTAGCTTATTGGATAAAGAGTGAGAGCTGCTAGCTGGTTGGATAAGGAGTGAGAGCTGTTAGCTGATTGGATAAGGACTGCTAGCTGGTTGAAGAATTAAAGATTCATAATTATACAGGCAATAGCTGACAGCTGTGAACAGATACAATGAATCTAATAGAGTCTTTCAATGGCAGCTACGTTAAATGAATCTAATAGTCTTTCAATGGCAGCTACGTTGCATACGTTAATCTAAAAAGTCTTTCAATGGCAGCTACGTTAAATTAATCTGATAGAGTCTTTCAATGGCATCTATGTTAAATGTTTTGAAAAGGAACCAATGAACAAGTGTCAACACATTTTCAAGACATCATCAGGTGCCCTTACAAAAATGAAATGTTTGTGGCAGATTTGCAGCAAACTTCTGGATGATTTCTGGGAAACAAATGAGTTCACTAGAAAATATTACCAGAAGTTTGCCAGTGTTGGCCGCTAGTTCTGGCAAATGTGTTTGCCAGTGATTTACCACAACACTTAGCCAATAATGGGAAACTTCCATTGAATTTCTGGTGACAAACCTAATTTGCATATGGCATTGCTGCAAATTTGCTGCAACATTGCCAAAAGTTAACCACAACCATTTGCAACAAACCTAATTTGCATGTGAAAATATGACCTTGCCAGAAACCTGACATTTCCTTAAGGGTGATCAGGTGAAGTTGATCACAAAGGTAAGGATCAGTTGGATCCCAGTTTCATGAAGTGCATCCTAGCAATACAAAAATACTGTAGTACAACACGCAAACACACACACACAAGTATTTTAAGTATTAACACAACACACACACACCACTCTACGCCGTTTCCAGGGTAAATGGCAATGTTTACCTGTATCTCTACGCTGTATCTGGGGTATAAGGCAATGTTTACCTGTATCTCTACGCCGTATCCAGGGTAGACAGCAATGTTTACCTGTATCTCTACGGTAGATGGCAATGTTTACCTGTATCTCTACGCCGTATCCAGGGTAGATTTACCTGTATCTCTACGCCGTATCCAGGGTAGACGGCGATGCTGTAGGTGCACTCCAGTGGGGACAGAGGAGCTGCCAGGGGGTCCAGAGACTCAACCAGGCCCTCCAGCCCCGTCAGGCTGGCATTACACTGAACTATACAACACACACACACACACACACAGAGAGAGACATTAGACTCAACCAGGCCCTTCAGCCCCGTCAGGATGGCATTACACTGAACTATACAACACAGAGAGAGAGAGAGAGACATTAGACAGATATGCTGGCATTACACTGAACTACACAACACACCGAGAGAGAGAGACAGAGAGAGAGAGAGAGAGAGAGACATTAGACAGATAGGCTGGCATTACACTGAACTACACAACACAAAGAGAGAGAGAGAGAGAGAGAGAGACATTAGACAGATATGCTGGCAATACACTGAACTACACAACACACCGAGAGAGAGAGAGACAGAGAGAGAGAGAGAGACATTAGACAGATAGGCTGGACACACACACACACACACACAATCATTAGACAGATAGGCTGGAGTTACACTGAACTAAACACACACACACACATACACACACATGTTAGCATCATGTTAGCATTAGCACTGAAAACTATACTATATGGTATATACACTATATGGTCTTATCATTGACCATACATTATCCTGGGATCAGTGTGCTAATGCTGTTTTTAAAAAGGGCCAACAACGTCTGTATTTTCTTAGGAAACTTAATTTTTTTAATGTTGATAACAACATTTTGACTCTTTTCAACAAGTCCTTTATCGAGAGTATTCTCTCCTATTGTATTGTATGGACATTCAAAAATCACACATAGGAACAAATTGGGGAAGATTGTAAAAACCTGTGGAAAAATCATCGGTAAGCAACAGGTAGACCTGTATCAACAATATCTGACCAGATTGGCACAGAAGGCAGACAAAGTTTGCATGGATACAACCCATCCACTTTCAGTGGAGTTCAAGTCGCTCCCTTCTGGTCGTAGATATAGATACCCTGACGTCAGAACCAACCGAGCAAAAAACTCATTCATCATTGTTGGGAGGGGTATGACAGGAGGAATATATGTGAAGTAGGCTACTGTGCAGTAGTTTTAGGGAAGTGCAATATACTTCTTTTTACTGTATTCTATTTATTGATGTGTGTATGTTATGTGTTAGATAAATAGTGCTGTAGATGTCTGGTTCAATGTTTGTGTTGTGGATTATGTGTCAACATGCCTGTACTGTAAAACAAATTGCCACTCGGGGACATTAAATTTTTCTAAGTCTAAGTCTAAAGTCTAGCAATCAGTTAGCATTAGTGCTATAGAGTCCACCAACCGGGAGTGTGAACCGTAGTGATGGTTGTCGTGGTGATGAGGGTGGTGGTGGTCTCCTCCTCTGTGGGGGGGGAAGTGACCCCTCCCCCAACTGACTGCCCCCCCCTTGGAGCGGAAGATGATGTCACAGCCGTTGTAAGGACACCAGGGAACATCACCGTAGAAACAGGCTGAATGTGCCTCACAGGTGGGACCGCCTGCGTAGGGTCAGGGGTCGTGCCTGTAGAGGTCAAGAGGTCAGAGGCCTGTGAGCTGGCAGAGATGGCTAGTGTCTGTAGTGTCTGGAGATGGCTAGTGTTGTGATGGCTAGTGTCTGGAGATGGCTAGTGTCTGGAGATGGCTAGTGTTGTGATGGCTAGTGTCTGGAGATGGCTAGTGTTGAGACGGCTAGTGTCTGGAGATGGCTAGTGTTGTGATGGCTAGTGTCTGGAGATGGCTAGTGTTGTGATGGCTAGTGTCTGGAGATGGCTAGAGTTGTGATGTCTCTCTTGTTAACATCAGTGATGTAGAAAGACTTTGGTGGATTGATAGTCCACAACTGATCATGGGACAAGCTCTCAAAACAACACCTACTGTAGGGGTTTGAGTTCACACTCAGCTAGCCGCTATCCAGCTAGTCTATATCCAACTAGCCACTCTACAGCTAACTTACAGTATATCCAACTAGCCACTATACAGCTAACTTATATCCACCTAATTTATATCCAGCTAACTTATATCTACCTAGCTTACAACCAGCTAGCTTATATGCAACTAGCCGCTATCCAGCAAACTTATATCCAGTTAGCCGCTATCCAGCTAGCAGCTATCCAGGTAGCCTATCAGTGTGCTCTGGAGATAGCTACCGGAGATTGTCTCTGTTTTAAACATAATACATCCATTTAGCAGTTATCCAATTAGCCTGTATCCATCTACACTTTGTCTCAAATGGCGTACTTCTGCACTTACATTACCTCATTTGATTGTGTGAGGGCAGTGTTTCCCCCACGATGTATTTAGCAGCGCCGCAGGGTGTTCAAACTGACACAGTACGACCATCTTTAAATTTAACTTGTTATGAATATTAAGAAAAGTTAATAAAATGATATATGGAGTATAACTGAACAAATGAAAAAGATTTTAGGCAAAATATTGGGCAATTTGTCTGCAACCCAGCCAGCTCCGCCAGAGAACCGATGAGCAAAATGCCAGCGGACCGCCAGCTATGCCCCCAATGGACCGACAGTGGTCCGCCAGCCTCTTGCTATCTGGGATGTCGAATAGAGGACACCAATAAAGTTATATTGATGATGATGTTAATATAAATTAAATTCTTCATAAAAATG
>NC_055980.1:30294720-30299720 GCF_018492685.1 Alosa sapidissima
TTGCATAAAATACAGAGAATCAGCACAACGAAATTCAAGTTGCCACTCTTGGTCAGTGCTTTTAAAAAGAGCAATAAATAGTTCATAAATAAATAAGTAAACATACAGAAAAACATCCCCTATATGCCCCGCCCTCTCTCTTACTCTCCCACACACTCTCATCCACCCCAAACGCAGCACAACATTTACACTCAGAAATACCCTCCAAACCCTCCCAGACAGAACACCCTCCAGCACACATGAGTTAGCCGCAGCCTAATAGCAAGAAAAGTGCCTAGTGCATAGGTGCACAGAATGCAATATTGTCCAGAGGTGTTTGAGGTTGATCATGGCAGGGGTGGGTGGGGGGCACAGTTTGCAGAGGTTTAGTGAACGTATGGCCCAGGGGAAGAAACTGGTGGTTAGTCTGGTGGTGCGTTTAGTGACCTGAAATGTGTGTGTTCTTCTGTAATTTGGCAGGAGGATGTGGTGGAATTTGGAGCAGCTGACGTTGCCCCCGGTGACGGGTCTGTTGTCACTGGCGTCGCCGCCGGTTACAGGGTTGCTATGGTCACTGCTGCTGTTGTTTCTGTGGTACTGTTACCGCCTGGGCTCTGAGCCCTCCCCTCGGGGGAGGAGTCACACCCTCCCACGCCAGACCAGCTCTCCAGAGCCACGCCCCTCCACGGAGGCCAACGCCCCCATCACCATGGAAACCAGTGATGGACAAGGGGTTGAGAGTTACCTCACACCAGTGCTAAGCCACGCCCTCTTCCCAGTCTCAGCGTCAGCAGGAAGCAGGAAGCTGTACGAAGCTCTGCAGGAGTACGCCAAGCGCTACAGCTGGTCCGGCATGGCTCGCATACACCGGGGGCTACGCCATCAGGTACACACAGACTTTACACACACACACACTACACACACTATACACACTGCACACACACACACACACACACTACACACACACTACATGGCTCGCATACACCGGGGGCTACGCCATCAGGTACACACACACACACACTATACACACTACACACACACACACACACACTACACACACACTTTACACACACACACTACACACACTACACACACACACACTTTACACACACACACACACAGACACACACACTACATGGCTCGCATACACCGGGGGCTACGCCATCAGGTACACACATACACACACTATACACACTACACACACTACACACACTACACACACACTTTACACACTACACACACTATACACACACACACACACTACACACACACTACACACACACTACACACACACACTACACACACTATACACACACACACACTACACACACACTACACACACTACACACACACACACACTATACACACTACACACACACACACACTACACACACTACACACACACACACTTTACACACTACACACACACACACACACACACACACACACACACACACACTATACACACTACACACACACACACACACACACACACACACACACACACACACACACTATACACACTACACACACACACACACACACACACACACACACACACACACACACACACACACAGACACACACACTACATGGCTCGCATACACCGGGGGCTACGCCATCAGGTACACACATACACACACTATACACACTACACACACTACACACACTACACACACACTTTACACACTACACACACTATACACACACACACACACTACACACACACTACACACACACTACACACACACACTACACACACTACACACACTATACACACACACACACTACACACACACTACACACACTACACACACACACACACTATACACACTACACACACACACACACTACACACACTACACACACACACACTTTACACACTACACACACACACACACACACACACACACACACACACACTATACACACTACACACACACACACACACACACACACACACACACACACACACTATACACACACACACACACACACACACACACACACACACACACACACACACACACACACACACACACACACACACACACACACACACACACACACACACACACACACACACACACACACACACACACACACACACACACACACACGGGGCAGCCGTGGCCCACTGGTCAGCACTCTGGACTTGTAACCGGAGGGTTGCCGGTTCGAGCCCCGACCGGTGGGCCGCGGCTGAAGTGCCCTTGAGCAAGGCACCTGACCCCTCACTGCTCCCCGAGCGCCGCTGTTGATGCAGGCAGCTCACTGCGCCGGGATTAGTGTGTGCTTCACCTCACTGTGTGCTGTTTGTGTTTCACTAATTCACCGATTGGGTTAAATGCAGAGACCAAATTTCCCTCACGGGATCAAAAAAGTAGATATACTATACTATACACACACTACGCATACACCGGGGGCTACGCCATCAGGTACACACACACACTATACACACACACACTTTACACACTACACACACACTTTACACACACACACACACACACATACACACACACTTTAACAACACACACTATGCACACACACACACTACACACACACTATACACACACACTTTACACACTACACACACACACTACACACACACACTATACACACACACACACACACACACACTCTACACACACACTATACACACTACACACACACTTTACACACTACACACACACACACACACACACTATACACATACACACACACACACACACACACTACACACACACTATACACACACTTCACACACACACACACACTTTACACACTACACACACACACTACACACACACACTATACACACACACACACACACACACACTACACACACACTTTACACACTACACACTACACACACACACACACACACACTATACACACACACACTACACACACACTATACACACACTTCACACACACACACACACTATACACACACTTTACACACTACACACACACACACACACTTTACATACTACACACACACACGCACACTATACACACACACACACTACACACACACACACACACACTATACACACACACACTACACACACACACACACACACTACACACACACTATATACACACACACACACACACACTATACACACACACACACTACACACACATGCACACACACTATACACACACATGCACACACACACTACACACACACACACACATACACACACACACACACACTACACACACACTACACACACACACATGCACACACACTACACACACACACACACACACACTATACACACTACACACACCCACACTATACACACTAAACACACACACTATACACACTACACACACACACACAGAGCACATGCACACATACACACACACACATACACCCACACACACACATGCACACACACACACACACACACACACACACACACACACACACACACACACATACACACATGCACACACACACACATACATTACACACACACACACACACACACACAATACACACACACAGCACATACACACATACATACATACACACACACACACACACACACACACACACACACAGCACATACACACATACATACATACACACACACACGCACATATACACACACACACAGCACATATTACACACACACACACACACACACAAACTGTACACACACACATACTGTACACACACACACACACGCACACAGCACATACACACATACATACATACACACACACACACACATATACACACACACACACACAGCACATATTACACACACACATACACATACTGTACACACACACACACACACACACACTTATTGCTATGTGAGTAGTGCTTATTGCTGCACTAACATGTCCTGATTCTATTCTATGTGAGTAGTGCTTATTGCTGCACTTGTCCTGATCTATATGTTCTGTAGGTCTATTTCGATGAAAATTGACAAGTTGTAGTTCAATGAAATTTGTTTTGTCTAGGTGTTTACTGTAGATCTTACATGTCAGTGGCAGTTAGTTAGGGGAGATGCTGCTTACATCTCGTGACAGTGCTTTTTTTGTACGATACAATATTTTTAGATCAAGCGCCAGACCACACCGTAGGTCGTTAATTGCCACAACCCTGAGCGCCTTGTCCAACGCAAAAGGCGCGCCAGATCACACCTTAGAGATGCGCCACATCTTAGAGACGCACATGACCACACCTTAGAGACCACACCTTAGAGACACGCCACACCATAGAGACCACAACTTAGAGACGTGCATGACCACACCTTAAGTTAAAGCAAAAACATAGCCTACATTTTCAAAATAGTTTTCTTTGTGCATGTTGATTAACTAATGACAGCCTACTATTGTCTGCTCCACATTTTCATAGTCTAATTCTGCATAGAGTTAATTTAATGATGGTAATGATTTAATGATGAAATATTGCCGAGTGTTGATGAAATGGTGGCACATATATAGATATTGTACTACTTTTATATATCAGTCTTTGAAAACTGAAAAAACATGTCAATGTCAAAAAATCATTTTCGAGAATGAGGATTAAATACTGGACATATATTAAATATTGCCGTTTTTCCTTTGTCTCTCTCACATTTTCATCTGTTCTTAGAAGTAGTAATCAAAACATATGATTTACTTAATGATACACAAGAACAGAATAGAACTGAACAGAATTGAGTTCAGACTTGAGTTCGGTATTTTGGGTCCGGCCCTCCTCAACAGTCCCAGTTTTGTCATGTGGCCCCTTGGGGAAATTAGTTGCCCACGCCTGTTATAGAGAGTGTGTGTGTGTGTGTGTGTACAGTATAGTGTGTGTGTGTGTGTGTACAGTATAGTGTGTGTGTGTGTACAGTATAGTGTGTGTGTGTGTGTGTGTGTGTACAGTATAGTGTGTGTGTGTGTGTGTACAGTATAGTGTGTGTGTGTGTGTGTGTGTGTGTACAGTATAGTGTGTGTGGTGTGTGTGTGTGTGTGTGTGTGTGTGTGTGTACAGTATAGTGTGTGTGTGT
>NC_055980.1:30312220-30342220 GCF_018492685.1 Alosa sapidissima
AAAGTACAGTGTGTTTGTTTTCCAGGTACAACATGGTCATATTTGGAGCAATTGACGGTTACTCCAGAAAGGTATGTCATTGTACTGAGACAAGACAGAGTAAGACAATTCGTAGGACTGGGTGATAGGCCTGTAGTGAAGTGATTTATTCATGATTGATATATTGATGTATCAGACTGGCTTTCAATTCCTGAATCACAAGCATTTGTGTTTATCTGTTTGTACAGATCACGTACCTGGAGCCAGCAACAAATAACTGATCAAGCACGGCTCTTTCATTTTTTCTGAAAGTGGTAGAAAAGTACGGTTGGCCTTCCAGGTAATTTGTATTTTTCTTAATTCTTTTAATATGTGAATGCATTTATGAATGTATTTACAGTATATCATGAAAGTGAGTACACCCTTCTCATTTTTGCAAATATTCTGTTATGAATTCTCATGAGACAACAGTATAGAAATTACTCTTTTATACAATTTTAGAGTCCAGTACAGCTTATAAATATCTCCAGATACTGGGCTTTAAAGTTGAAACAAAAGTGAGTACACCCCACAGCGAAAATGTCCTAATTATGCCCAAAGTGTAAATGGCTGTAAATATTTTGTGTGAGCACCGTTACCTTCATTACAGGAGCAACAAGCACATCCTTGTTGAATTCCAATAAGGCAGAGTATAATAATGGCGCTCAACAAAATGTTGTCAATTTGGGCACAATGATTATGAAATGTTCACTGCTGGATGTGGGACTTAGTTTTGTTACCAGCTGTTTCAACATTAATGGTAACCTGGAAGTCCAGAGATCTCGCGAGAGCACATTTTGAATTGTGCCTGCAGAGACTCTGGCACCGACTAGTTGTTACATTACCCCACATTTTTGTGGTAACCAATCAAATCGGTGTATCTGATACAGGCGGGCCAAAGGCGAGCTAAACTGATCACAAGTGCTGGCTCGAATCGTTCCTTGTTGTGATTGATCGTAAAATTATCCAATTGCGTTCAGTGAGGGTTTCAAATGCAGCTCGCCGCTTATTACAGGGTGCCAGACCCATAATCTGAAAGAAATTCATATTTAATATCTGAACGATTATTGTGTCTGGATTACTATCCAGGCTACATTAATGGTGGTATGTTGAGATTTTCATGGGACAACAAACTTCTGTTATGCAAGCTGTACACTGACACCCTTTGAGTTGTATGACAATTTCATAGTGTTCTCCCATGAAAAGATATAAGAGAAAATTATTCTGAAAAAATGCAAAGGGTGTACTCACTTTTATGATCTACTGTATATACATGAATTATGAGTGCTCTGATGGCAACTTTATTCCTGAACTGTCTAGGGTCAGGGGTGATGAAGGGGTCGAAAATGTGGCGGATGCTGAAGCCATGTTCAGTGTGAAAGGCACGGGAAGAGGTAGCTTCATAGCTGGAGAGAGTGTGCATAATCAAAGGTAAACAGTAAGTTATTTCTGGCACTAGTAACGAAATCATTAGATGTCAGCTATTGATGTGAAAAATGTAGATAAGAAAAATGTCTGTTACAGAAAAATGTTCAACTTTGTCGGAATATTCATTGTAGTAATTTTGTCTTTAGAATTGAGCAGTTGTGGTGAGATGTCTGGGTTAGCGTCACCCAGCTTTACTACGAGGTACTGCACAGCCTCGAGGAAGAAGGCCTGCTGGATTTGTCAAACATTGTTCATCTGTTTTGTGCCTATCATGTCTTCCTCCCTTGTTTGGCAGACAGCCTAAACACGTTTGTGGAGGCAGGGGATGACCACCCATTAAGGACGGAAGGTGGTCTTACCCCCAACCAACTCTGGGTTTTGGGGCACATGTCCCATGGCGAAACTGAAGAATTGGAGGTACAGTATATCATGTGCAGTCTAGTCAAGTAGAATTTGTCATTTGCAGTCATATGCACGGTATGTAGTTAGACAAAATGTTTCACCATGGACTCAAGTGGTGCTACATTTAAAATATATAAGACATTTGAGATGGGCTATGTTATACCCTTGCTTGCCTGTTACATAGATCACAATTTGTTTTTGCTACTCATTTTGTCGTCTGTTTAAAATTATTCACAGAACCCAGAGTTGTTTGGAACGGACTGGGAGTCATTTGGTGCGGTCAGAAATGACTTTGTCGTGCATGTCCCAGAACATGAGTGCCCCCTGTCTCCAGCTACAATGGAAGCTGTGAGGTCTGTTATTAATCCCCTTGCAGCATCCCAATCATTTGGTAGGGACCTGTATATAGCAATGATGCAGATTGTGACAACAGAATTAGCAGTGGTTGAGTAAATCTTATGACAAATTGCTACAAATACCTTTGAATGCTGAATTTGGCATCAGTCTGAGCAGTTGAGTAAAGAGCAATGCCCTTGTTTTTTTCTTTCTGTTTCCAACACCCCACACACACACACACACACACACACACACACACACATATACTGTATATATATATGCCTGTCTACAGTATGTACTGTTCTGAAACTTTTGCTGTGCAAGACATTTCATAAGTATTTTTCTGTTGTTTGTGCAAGACTATAATACCTAACTGTTCTCTACATCAAATGTGTAACTGGACTGATACATAAACTGGCCATTTTCAATTAAAGCGTTTTGGAACATACAACTGCGTGTTTGTGTCTGTCTGCTTCCCAGGTCTGACTCTGATCTCTCCTTCTTTATGACACTTTATCTTGAGCTTTCCCCCAAGATTCCAAGACTGATTAGTCTAGTCCCCAGAGGGGTTCTCATGCACCCCCATCACTTCTTAATGACTCCTCAATATGCCTGGTTAACAATGACATGTTAACATTGCAAAATGTCCCATGGGTGTTCTTTAGAGGTCATCTTAGAACCTGTGCAATTATGAAAAGTACAATTTGACAAATTTTACCTCACACAATTTGAACCAGACATGATCTAAAGGCAAATGAGACCATTCAATATGGGAAATTGGTTGCAATGGGTAAGGATTTCGTAGCCATTCAAGGCCATGCTGGTTCATGGACACTACAAACACCATAATCCATTAGTTAACTAATGAACTTTTGAACCAGTCACAGTACAACACTGTCAATATGATTTGGGTATAAGGAACTGTGGGCTGATTTGCAAAACCAAGAGGATCATGTTTTTGAAGTAACTTTACAAGTAAATGAAGTAACTTTACAAGTTATGTGGTGAAACCTAGTAAAGGCACATGGTCTGGGTAAGATTACTTTGGTGGAATTCTTAAACATTTAACCATGACAGACACTAAATACTTCTAAATACTACTAAATCTTAATGAATGTTGAAAAACCGATGAAACATTGTCCAGAATTATTCTCCAAATGAACTTACTGTAGTACACAGTAATTTGACTAGGCGATGTGCACATACATGCACTTGAATCCACACAGTACATCCACACAGACATGCACAGTATTAAGAAGTATTTAAGTTTGTGGGCTGCACTCAGCATTCTCCTTATTGCATGGAACCTGCGGCCAGAAGGGAGCAAGCTGAACAGGGAGTGGGTCAGATGAGAGGAGTTAGAAACGATCCTGTTTGTTCAAAGGGATCTGAACAAGTGGTCCATTCTGCCAGCACCATTCAAGTTTCATGTTTCTTTATTTGTCATGTGCATAGTCATGGACTTAGAACAAGCTGTGAAATGAAATCCTGACTTCACCTCAACTGGGCCATCACCTATCATAATTCTGATATTGTATTGATAAAATACGTTATGGAATAAAATTTAAATCCAACTCAAACTATGGTGACAACAGGAGTTGTGGACGTGTCCCCACCAAAGGAGTTGTGGACGCGTCCCCACCAAAGGAGTTAAGGAGTTGTGGACGCGTCCCCACCAAAGGAGTTAAGGAGTTGTGGACGTGTCCCCACCAAAGGAGTTGTGGACGTGTCCCCACCAAAGGAGTTAAGGAGTTGTGGACGTGTCCCCACCAAAGGAGTTAAGGAGTTGTGGACGCGTCCCCACCAAAGGAGTTGTGGACGCGTCCCCACCAAAGGAGTTGTGGACGTGTCCCCACCAAAGGAGTTAAGGAGTTGTGGACGCGTCCCCACCAAAGGAGTTAAGGAGTTGTGGACGCGTCCCCACCAAAGGAGTTGTGGACGCGTCCCCACCAAAGGAGTTGTGGACGTGTCCCCACCAAAGGAGTTAAGGAGTTGTGGACGTGTCCCCACCAAAGGAGTTAAGGAGTTGTGGACGCGTCCCCACCAAAGGAGTTAAGGAGTTGTGGACGCGTCCCCACCAAAGGAGTTAAGGAGTTGTGGACGTGTCCCCACCAAAGGAGTTGTGGACGTGTCCCCACCAAAGCTGAGACCAAACCTGCTCCCTTGGGTCCCATTATCTGATTGTGAAATGATGTGCTCTAAGTTAGAACTGATTGTGAAATGATGTGCTCTAAGTTAGAACTGATTGTGAAATGATGTGCTCTAAGTTAGAACTGATTGAAATGCTGAGGAAAATTTGGCTGACAGGATCAACAGCTACCAAGAAAATTATGGCACAACAGTGGCTGCCTCCACATTCACTCTCTGTCCAACAAAGGCTGGCTTACTTTCTAATATGATGACCTCAGTCGCACAGGACTCAGATCTCCTGTGGAGGATGATTAAGGTGTTTTTTTTGTTGTTTTTTTTCTGTTTGAGATTGCTTGGGTATGGGTCTGTACTTTGTTTTGGTTACATGTGTGTGTAGTTGTTTTTAGACACCATCTGCTAGGTATTCTGCTCATTATTATGTAGAGAGGTGTTTACAGTACTTGTATGAATGAGGAGGAAATGGTACATATGTCAAGAGTGGCATCAGTGGTTTCAATAAAAGGTTGATCACCATCAACAACAAAAAAACACCTGCTGTCTTGCTTCCTGACCATCATTCTGCAGGGAGCTTACAGGCATCTGCACTAGACCAGTGACCTTCCTGCTGTCCTTACAATGCCAGTTTGAGTTTCAGTGTTGCAGAGGAAGATGGGTACACAGTGATGGCGAATGTGAGAATGCTTTCTGTAGTGGCTCTATATAACTCAGTTTGAATATGGGAAGATGTATTAACCGACCTCAAGAAAAACAATGAATGTACATCTTTTATAATGTATGTGCACTAGAATGTAGCATAAGTATTTTTAATGTAGCCAAATACTGTATATGTGACCTGTCCCAAATGCCTTCTGCACAGGACTGTTTAAGTGTTGCACCAATGGTAGTGTCGTCTCGCTGTATATTGTGTATTGCTGAAATGACAAAACCCACTTGACCATTCCCTGGCACGTTTCATGATGGTGGTGTGGGTCCCATTTCAGATCCCTACTTCTTGTTGTGCCCAGGAATTTGTGTGTCCACAGTTCCAACTGCTTTGTTGTTGATGAGTAGTGGGGTGTAAAGAGTCTGATCTCTGCTTAAGTCAAAAAATATCTTCATTTATTAATGTTGATATCTAGGTTACTCACTGAGCCCTATGCTGCCCACCCCGTCCCATCCTTAGTCATGAGGTTTTGGCTTCTCAATTATGGCCTCATGTAGCATCCCACTCCAGAGTTGACCCATAACTGTAGGTCTAATGAGTCATAGCAGGGTGGGGGGGAAATGTTTTTGCCTCCCTCCATGGCTGCGTTTAGACTGCAGGCGAATCTGATTTGAATCTGATTCCTTCTCATATCCAATTTTTAGGGCTGACTGTTCACACTGTTTTTAGCAAGTGTCCAAATCGGATATGGCTCTGTTTAGACTGGGCCACATGTCTAATGGTGTTTTTTTTGTTTATTATCTATGAAGGAAATAAAGGAAAGGAAAGCCTTCACAGTGATCTTTACTTGAATCTGAACAGTGATCACAGTAGAGCTGAACAGTGACAGTTGATCTGAACAAACACACACACATAAAACAAATTCAAATTTCACAACCAAATACATAACATTTGAAAAAAGTTACAACATGAACATTATGGATTTGCTCTCCATATAGTCTTGCCCTTTCATTCAACATATCTGCTTAAGTGCAAAAAATATAAAAAAACAAATAAATTATTATTAATAATAATAATAATAATAATAATAATAATTGAATGAAAATGACTGCTTGCAATATGTGGTGATTAAGTTCAACACATTCACATACAACTAGAGCGATAATAAAGTAAAGAGTAGGCCTATGTCTAAAATAAAATGGGCAATATCAAGACCTGGAAGCCATGTAATTGAAGTGACGGCAGTTGGTTTGATCAAGTACCCTCCCCCTCACCAAACATGCACAATCAAGGAGCCTCCGTGGACCATGAACAAAGGAGCCTCCGTGGGTTAAGGCCATCTCCATTATATTTCTGAACTGCTGAATTGTGCTCATGTGCAATACAGGAAGCGTCACAGTGCGACTGCAAGCACTCACTGTCGGAAAACAAATTGCGTGTCCATCACAATCATGCTTGAATTGTATAGACACATCGAAGTCCCTCTTCTTGCTGGGTAAGACCGGCTTGTGTGCCTGTCCCGTCAGCCACTGCATCACTTTTGGAACAGTCAGTTGGCCATCATCTAATGAAAAAGTGTGTTAGTGTGAACTTGAACCAGTAAGCACCACAATTATTGCTGACTTTTAAAAAAAAAAAAAAAAAAAAAAAAAACACATAAAAGTGTTCCTTAAAATAGTAGCAGTTCAAACATACCACAATCCTCGATCTCTTGGAGGAAATCTTGGAGATTGTTCATATCGGTGACCTCCCGACTGTACCTTATAGAGCCTTGGTCACTGTAGACTGTAGTCGGCAGATTTCCAGAAGAAAGGCTGCATCCACCTACACCCCACCACACACACACACAAAGGCAAAAGGTGTTAACCTACAATTTTAGCAAACCAGAGCAGACACGCCAGCAGATTGCAGTTAAAGGAAAACTTGGCAGGATTTCCCCTTCTGTTGGAGAAATTGTGCATTATGCTATTTCAAACTGTGGGAAAAGGCAACGATAAAGCACATGGATTTGTTTACAAGCTAGCGAACGGTTAGCATAAGTTTGGCAGAACTATGTGGATGTTACAAGGTAAGAAACACGATTTAAAACTAGTTTCCTGTTTCTCACTTCTCTTTCCGGGACGGTAGTCTCAATGTTGCAAGGTTGGTTTTTCGCCTGAGGATGCTAGGCGCAGCAGGGAAAGTCACCATTTTCACCGGAACAGGTCATTTAACCATCCAAATGATTTCTAAACGGGTTTATTACGTTGAAATAGTTGCCAAGTTCCCCTTTAAGACCCCCCATGGAAGACATATTTCTAAACACATTGTCAATAGCAAAAATGATTGACGCTGACCTCCCTGAGAATAGGCTACTGTGACAATTCTAAACTAGATGTACCGCAGAGTGGTACAAAATATGACCGCCGCCCAGTCCAGCACATTTTTTCCACAAAAATAAATCACGCTGAAAGGCCTATATGATTCTAACTGTCTCACTAAATTGCATTATCCACACTCAATTCTCATTGGTATCTGCTAGACAACAAGTACCAAAACATGATTAGTTCATAGATTTCACAGGTAAAATTCATTTTATACAACCCCACCCCTATCTTGCCTGTTCATAATTCTGAGAAATTCTTGAATTGTGTGCATGTGTGCGTGTACACGTTTATGTTTATGTGTGTGGGTGTGTGTGTGGGTGTGTGTGTGTGTGCTTGTGTGTTTGCCTGCGTATGTGTGTTTGTGCATGTGCATGCATGCGTACATATGTCTACTATGTGAGTATGTGTCATACGTATGATTACTCAGACTGTATGTGTGTGCGTGTGTATCTGTTTATGCACATGTGTGCACATGAAATGGGTTAACATGACGCCTGGAGGCAAACATACGGAAAAAATTGGTCATCCTAGGCCCTACGGTTCTCAAGATATTGACAAAAAACTGTGTCTGCCCTACCCTCCTTTCGGGGGGTCCAGTACAGCGGGGGGGCTACAGATCAAAACGAAAAACGATGGTTCCATGCTATCCATATGGGGTTACATGCCCACCAAGTTTCGTCTATCCCGGTCTTTCAGTGTCCCGGGAATCCTTGACGGAAATTTGGACATGCGAAAAAAAAAAAAAAAAAAAAAAAAATTCTGACTAAACCTATATAACCGCCACTTCGCTGTATTATAAAATATTAATAACAGTAGTAATGTTCAGATATGCAACAGATTCTTATTGGAATAAAATTACAGTAAAACAAATGGGAACGACTTCAGTTCATTCAATTAATTATTAGCTTTTAAATTTTCCTCTAACTTGCTGCGGCAAGTTAGAAACACTGGCTTACACCACACCACAAAAAGGAAAACCTGTGGTATTTTCAATACCTCATCATCTTCTGTTGGGACAAAAAGAGGCTGACACAGGTCTGCATGGGCCTGCAACACTTTCTTCATGTTATAGAGCTCCATGCCTTTTCTCAATTGGTCCAGCATTGGAACCACGCGTGTTGTAGCGTGGAGGACAATAGCCCTGAAAACAAGTAACATTCCATCATTGGTATTGTATAAAGGATTCTTATTATTAATAAAAATAACAGGATGCTGAAGACATTGTATTGGAATACACACAATAGGATACACATTATTGCATATTGTTTCAGATGTGCAAAGCATTTCAAAAACATGTGTTAAAAAAATAAATAAATAAATGTAAGGCGTAAAATTTAAGAAGCTTGTTTTCAATTTCAGCAATCATCTCTGAAAAACAAAGAATTTGCAGAAACTGCAAAAGCACCATTTTAAAGCTGCATGTCGCTGAATGTGTGTTAGTGTGATAAACAAGTGCTGTGTTGTTCCATCATCAATTACATAGTGCTTTCCAATAGGTTACCTGTGAAAAATTCCTTGCTGAGGGCGCCCGTATCAATGCCATCTTCTCCAAAAAAGGAGACTCGCAGTCTATGTTTTGGAGAGGATCTTTTTTGCCTCTGCCACTGCATCATCGCGCGCGTGTAAAGATCATCTCTCGATACTACTATAGAAAAGGTACCACCATCATCCACCTGAAGAGTCACCCACTCCAAAATCTCCTCCAAACTTCAAATTAAACACAAAAAAGAGCATGCATCATTTTTGTGTAAGTGTAAAGTCCCATTGTCATTGCAGCACACCACAGCACACCGTGCACACAACGAAATTCTCTGCTTTTAACCCATCACACATGTGAGCAGGGGGCAGCCATTACAGCACACAGGGAGCAGTGCTTATGGACGCTACCAAGCTCAGGGCACCCCAGTTATGGGAGTGGCAGTGTGTCGAGAATCGAACCTGTGACCTTGGGGCTACAAGTCCGACTCCCTAACTGCTTGCCCACGACTGCATACAGAAGCCAAATAAATGAGGACCCAGGTGTAACAAACACTACAAGAGTGATGTGAAAGTAAATGTACAAAAACAGACAAACCACTTTCTTTGTAGTGTTAACTTTTCTGGTCTGAGTAAGCAGAAGAAAGACTTTGCCTTTGAAAGGAATTAAGGCTGAGGGCTGAGGTCTTCCTGTTCCCTTCGTGGGCTGCACTTCTACAAAAACAAATGTTGTAAAATAAACAAAGCAGTTGAGTTGTAAAAAATAGCTCTTAACACTTTCACACATTTCACCATTTTCTTAACCAGGCTAGCGCCACCCAGTGCTTCCAGTCAATTACATTTACTTCTATCATATAGTCAGGAAACTAGCGAATTAGCCGTGTTTGCTTTGTCTCAAAATGGGCCAATCAGTGAACAGAGAATTCAAATAATTCATTACAGTGCGTAATATATGTCACTGCCAAACAGTAGCGATTGGTGTCAAGCAGAAAGTATCAGCCCTCCCTGAAGCGAAAGAATCCAAATGGAGATTTCAGACACTATGAACAAAGTGAATAAGATGCTATTTTCTATGCAAGTACCTAAATCCACAACCTGAGGCCTCAATAACGTTAATGTTGAAGTCTTTCCGACAAACAGGACATTCTGCAGTCTAAAGATAAAAAATAAATCAAATCAATGTATGTTGAATTTAATTACACAATGTCAGTATACAAATAAACAGAAATCTCACCTTTTCTAGACTAAGGTCATAACTTTGGGAAAAACTTAGGTATGGGAAAACACAACATTATTCAACAGGGTCTATATTCATTACAGCTAATAATGCACAAGGCCTGACAGGCCAGAGACTTGACATACAACCTCTGAAGAACTGCACAGATCAATGCAGCTTTCAGTGTGGCACGGCAGATAAGTGATTGTATCCACAGCCCACAGTTATACTGAGTGTAAGGAAGCAGTCCTTACCTGTGGATTTGTGCAACATCCAGCCCCCAGATATAGTGCCTAGCTTTGGGTAGGCTTCAAGCAGTAAGTCTGTCAACTAGCATAACACAATTCACCACATGGTTACAACTTTTAGATTTACACATTTCATCATACAATTGTTAATTTCTGAGCAACGCATAAATTACAGTATAAACACAATGACAACTAGAAAAGTAGGCCTCCGCCAAGGCAATGTAGGGTGACAGTGTTGGTGGAGGTAAACAGTACTGTAGCAACCAAAGTAACAAAACACTAGGGATACCTCTGTGTGGGTAGTGCTTTCTGTCAATGCGAGAGATCGCTTGCCCAGCCCGGCCAACATGAGCTGGAGCTCCTCCTCCCCCGTAGGAGTCTTGCAGTGCTGCTCATCCATTAGGAGAAACTTGACGGTGAAGCTCTTCTGTGGGCGAGCATAGGGGGTGAATCTTTTTTTCCCCCTCACCTCCTTCCTAAAGAGCCCAGGAAAAGACCTGAAAATACAAATGTTTGTTTACTCATAGGCAAAACACAAACTTTTAATTTGTTGACTGGTTGAGGAGAGATGTGATGCACTGCACTACTAGTCAAAAACAATGAAATGGGTTATACACTAAAGCCCAAAGTTTAGGATAACTGTTTTTGCTGGATGAACATTGATGAAATTATTGAAGATAGGAAACATGAGCAAATTAACAAGGCATGCAATCATTGTTACTAGAAATAAAATGAGTGCTTTTGTTTGAAATGATGAATGTGTTCTTGAAACATTACTTACATTTGTTTTAATTTCCATCCCTGCTATACTGTATGCATTCCTTCACAGCACTACAGCCAAAACACATACCTGGCCATTTCCTGCTGCACAGAAGGGCGGGGATCAGCCTGTCTCTGGCCCTGTACAGGTAGCTGGCTCTGGCCCTGGCCCTCACCTTGCCTGACTCTACTCAGTAATGTGAGCAGGTTTTGTGCCGTGGTCATAATGTCGTTTAACTGGACCAAGCACAAGATATCAATGATGTTATTCCCCTAAAATTAACAGAGGGGCAGCCATGGCCCACTGGGTAGGGTGTTGGTCTTGTAACTGACCAGTGAACCATGGCTGAAGTGCCCTTGAGCAAGGCATCTAACCCCTCACTGCTCCCCAGGCACAAATATAAGCAGGGAGCCATTTAAATGATGTTTTATAAACAAAGTTCGGGTGGAGCCTTCGGGATGATTGACAGCAATTAACTCACCCACTGCCGCTGCAGGGTAGGCCTATTTAAGCCGACCTCCTTTTCCATACGTCACACGCTCCGACGTTCGCGAAATCATCCCCCCTCCTCCCCCTACTCCTCCATTTCACCAATTGCCCTGTTACTCATCCTCCTTACACAGGGGGGTGCAAGCGGTCATCGCTCTATCGCGATATCCGCTCCAGGCACTCCAGGACCACGGACAGCTACCTTGCCAAACACGCACTTCTCCCATACATTCTAGTCTAGCTGAAGCAATCATATAGAAGGGCGAACTAGTGAAGCTAGTATTAGGCTCACACAAACCTTGAAATTAGGAGGGTATAGGCCTAATTGAGGAGTTAGGCAATTCGCCTAGACCTTTGCTATCTTCACTTGAAATGTTTTGGAAGATTTAGATAACAAAGGAGACATCAGCAGAGTACAGCATGAAATGAAAGTGACAAAACTTTCGTGATATGTTAAAGAATCCATCGGCACTGCTGTTCAGAACAGGTTCAGACAGACACTTTTCCCACAATCCCTCCAATAAGCCGTTTTTCAATACCAAGAACGCTATGAAGACTCGTATACTTGGGAGTTGAAACTTGAAAAGTTGACTACAGGAGAACAAACTTCCAAGAACGCGAGGACACAGCCTGCTGCATCTGCACTTTGAGACAGTTGCCTTCTTGTCTACTTGACATCAGCAGCTCCGGTTAGCATTAGGGCAGAAGCAGACTACACCTGCCGCAAATAGATGCTCTTACCTCGGCTCGGAACAGTCGTTCCGTCGGTAGTGGGCTGCTAATTTGGGTGGTGGTTGATAGGTACACTGTAAATCGCCAGAGATGTATTTTCTGGTTGTTTCAGATTTAACAGACAACATTTCTTGTCTCGTTTTGCAAAAATGCGAACTTATGAATCAAATCAGTACTTGGGCTGTGTTTTATAACGTTTTATGACGTTTCACAAGTCCATGAGAACACAAGTACAGTACAGACGGAGAAACGATTATAATGTACCCACCACCATCATAGCCACCACCACCAAGACAGGCTAAGTCAAAAGCTAGCTGCTACCTCACACTGCTAAAGGACTCAAATGTCGGCTGATAACATTAATGCAGCCAAGTGCAATGCAACAAAATGCAAACAAAACAAAACAAAAAAACGTCGTCTTTAACTTCTACCATGAATAAAAAGGTCAATTTGATACCGACAACCTTTATTGCGAGCTACAACCAAACATCCTTGTTGTGTGCCTTGTTGCATTTTTAAGGGCTTCATAAAACAGTTACAGTTAATCCCAAAGTACCGTTTCGGTGTCAGCATCAGCATCACACTGTTTAACAAGTTAAGTTAGAGCAAAACAGTGTTATGTGTTTAGGCTTATCTGGTTTCCTTGGTCCGCCATGGTTCAACATACACCTAGGCCGTCACCGATCTTGCCTCTTCCACAGACCCTCTAGCTTTTGGTGCAAAAGACAGGCCCAGCTTTTATATTGCTCTGGCCCAGCCCGGTTATCCTCAGCGCATGCACAGTCTTGATCTCGATCTATGTTTCTTTTCTCAACAAGTAATGCCTGCTTTTATATTGCTCTGGCCCAGTTTATGCACAACTACAGACAAATACGCACATGTATCAAATCTATGGACACAAATATTTTGACAGCTATCCCCCTCCATACAGGGAGAGCGGTGCAGTGTTTACACACGGGCACCATGACAACCATAAACACAAACATAAACACAAACACAGACACCATAAACAGTAAACACCCCAAACGAACAGACCGTATACACCAACACTAACAATTATAAAAATACCCCACACAGTATCAGCAGACCCATCACATTAACACCACATTAACACCAGAACCACCACATTAACACCAGACCCATCACATTAACACCACACCAGACCCATCAGATTAACACCACATTAACACCAGACCATCACATTAACACCACATTAACCTTTCTACATTATCTGGGGGTCTTGTGTGCAAAAAGTGGAATTAATTGTCAAAAAATTAGAAGAAAATGTGAAAATCACTTTTTGGACTAGATATAATTGCTTATTTTAAAATATAAAGATAAAAACACTAAAGATGGATCAGGAAAATGTAAAGACAAAAAAAATCTTGTTCCTTAGACTCTATATTAGCAAAATATGCAAAAAATATGCAAATCAGATTTAAACCATATGTGGTCCTGGATCAGACCCAGGTCAGATTTCTTTCAATGCGGCCGCAGTGTGAACAACCAAGGCGGATTTGATGCGACTCTTACGTCAATCTACATCGACATTTGCCACAATTAAATGCTGCGGGAGTTAGCACAATCTACATCGACATTTGCCACAATTATGCACCGCGGGAGTTAGCACAATCTACATCGACATTTGCCACAATTATGCACCGCGTGTCAAGCTTAGGACAAGGAGGACCCAGATGCAGAAAAGTGAAGTTCCAGAGATTTATTAGAGTGGCAACCAGCACAAGCACACAAGTTCAAGTCAATCCCAAAATAAGGCAGTATTATAGCAATTTCTTCAAAACTGTTTTTCACCTCATAGCGGCGGATGTCCTTCAAATTGTAAATGTATCATTGCTGTCTGGCACTTTTCCTAAGTCACTGAAAACAGCTGTTGTAAAGCCACTTCTCAAGAAGAATAACCTGGATGCCTCCATGCTAAACAATTACAGGCCCATATCCAATCTACCTTTTATTGGCAAAATTATTGAAAAAGTAGTCTTTAATCAATTAACCACCTTCCTAACATCAAATGGGTATTTTGATTACTTTCAGTCTGGTTTTCGGGCAAATCACAGCACTGAAACAGCTCTCATTAAAGTTTCCAATGACATACGCCTCAACACAGATTCAGGTAAAACATCAGTCCTAGTGCTACTGGACCTTAGTGCAGCATTTGAAACTGTTGATCACAATATTTTACTACACAGACTAGAACACTGGGTTGGATTTACAGGCATAGTTATCAGCTGGCTAAAATCATATCTACAAGAAAGGAGCATCTTTGTTGCCATCGGAAACTGTACCTCAACACCAACGTCCTTGACCTGTGGTGTTCCCCAGGGGTCGATCTTGGGGCCACTATTATTCAACCTCTATATGCTCCCACTTGGACAAATCATTCAAAATAATTTGATTTCATATCATAGCTATGCAGATGACACACAAATTTACTTAGCTCTATCACCAAACAACTATGGTCCTCTTGAATCTATGTGTCAGTGTATAGAACAAATCAACACCTGGATGTCTCAAAATTTTCTTCAGCTGAACAAAGAAAAAACTGAAGTAATTATATTTGGTAAAAATGAGGAAAGACTTAGGGTTGCCACTCTCCTTGACACAAAAGGGTTGAAGGCAAAGGATACTGTTAAAAACCTTGGTGTATTAATTGACAGTGATCTAAATTTCAACAGTCACATGAAAGCGATAACTAAATCAGCTTTTTACCACCTCAAAAATATTGTCAAACTCAGAGGGCTGATGTCAAAACATGACTTAGAAAAACTCATTCATGCATTTATCTCCAGCAGGGTTGATTACTGCAATGGACTGTTCACAGGCCTTCCTAAAAAGACTATTAAACAGCTTCAGGTGATACAAAATGCAGCAGCTAGGACTCTAACAAAAACTAAAAGAACTGACCACATTACTCCAATTCTTAAGTCCTTGCACTGGCTTCCAGTAAGTCACAGAATTGACTTTAAAGCACTATTGCTTGTTTATAAATCAGTAAATGGAGCAGGACCTAAATACTTGTCAGACATGCTTCAGCAGTACACACCTTCTCGTCCTCTCAGGTCCCAGGTGAAAAACCTGCTAGTAAAACCTACAGTTAGAACTAAACATGGTGAAGCAGCTTTTAGCTGCTATGCGGCTCAGCTGTGGAACCAACTTTCGGATGACATTAAAAAGGCCCCAACTGTAGCCAGTTTTAAATCTAGACTTAAGACCAAACTGTTCTCAGACGCTTTCTGCTAACTGTGCCGAGTTACAAATTCTGAATCTGCCTCGATAATTATTCTACTTTGTCTTTTATTACTACTTTTGCCTTTGTTTTTGCTTACTAATTATTCTTTATTTTTAAATGATTTTACCTTGTGTTTTATGTTTTCCTTTTATTATGATCTTTACCTTTTAACTATTCTTTGACTATATTGCCCTTCTATGCTTTTATTTGTTATTATCGTTTCGTTTTGTTTATGTAAAGCACATTGAATGACCTCTGTGTATGAAATGTGCTATATAAATAAACTTGACTTGACTTGACAGTATTAAAAACATCCAAAAGAGAGTGTCAAAAACCAGAGTTCAGTCCAGTTGAGTAATCCAAAAAATAAAAGGTAAACATCAAAAACTGAGATTTAAGGAGAAAGTTCAAAAACTGAAAAAATTCAATAATCACGAGCTATCAAAATCAGGGCTCAGTAAATGTCCATAAACAAACAAAAAAAAAAACAACCTCAAAGGTTTACAGTAGTAGAGTTCAGAAAAAGGTCCAGACACAAAAAATCCAAAATCAAGAGTTCCAGAATCAGAGTTCAGTTAAATGTCCAAAAACCAAGAATCAAACTTACAGAGTCAACGTGCAGGCTCAGGACAACCAGATGAAGAAACACAAAATGAGTAAGGTATAAGTAGGGCAGGTCATCAGAGGAATACAATGAGCAGCAGGGTAAACAATAATTGAATCAAATAGAACAGGTGGCAAGAATGGGGTGGGGAGAGCTGTCAAGGCAAGAGCACATGGCACACTCAAAACAAACACAGAGTAAAGCACGATCAGGCCAGCAGAGGGGGTAACGTAAACAATGAGTCCAGAGGCAGTCCTGACACCACAGGAGTAAGGTAAAGGCAATGTGAACAGCCAAACAACAATTTGGATCTGAGCAAGAAAGCTGAATTAAGCATTAAAGCAATGTTCTGGAGCAAAAACAACCTAGAGTCTATTTCCAAAAACTAACAGGTTCAAACAGTTAGCTCATAATTACGTTAATTGGTGCAGTTTTGTGGCTAGCTCGAAGGAAAGGCTTAACAAGTCGATTAACAAATGCAGTGCGAAGGACAGTCAATGACCGCGAGAGGAGAGTCGGCTACTGTTATTTCACACACACACACACACATACACACACACACACACTCATACCAACACACACCGATACATGCGTTCATTGACTGTGTTTTGCATTGCATTCGTTAATCAGCTTGTTAGAGGAGAGAAAATTCCCTCTCCAGAGTGCATATGCACAAACCCCTAGGACGACGTGTGTGTATGAGTGCATATGGACATGTTTATGACATGTGTGTATGTGTGTATGAGTGCATATGTACATGTTTATGACATGTGTGTATGAGTGAGTATGGACATGTTTATGACATGTGTGTATGTGTGTATGAGTGCATATGTACATGTTTATGACATGTGTGTATGTGTGTATGAGTGCATATGTACATGTTTATGACATGTGTGTATGAGTGCATATGGACATGTTTATGACGTGTGTGTATGTGTGTATGAGTGCATATGAACATGTTTATGACATGTGTGTATGAGTGCATATGTACAAAGCCCTAGGAAGACGTGTGTGTATGAGTGCGTGTATGAGTGCATATGTACAAACCCCTAGGAAGATGTGTGTGTATGAGTGCATATGACATGTCTATGACGTGTGTGTATGAGTGCATATGGACATGTTTATGACATGTGTGTATGAGTGCATATGGACATGTTTATGACGTGTGTGTATGAGTGCATATGGACATGTTTATGATGTGTGTGTATGAGTGCATATGGACATGTTTGACGTGTGTGGATGAGTGCATATGTGCATGTTTATGACGTGTGTGTATGTGTGCATATGGACATGTTTATGACGTGTGTGTATGAGTGCATATGGACATGTTTATGACGTGTGTGTATGAGTGTATGAGTGCATATGGACATGTTTATGACGTGTGTGTATGAGTGCATATGTGCATGTTTATGACGTGTGTGTATGAGTGCATATGTACATGTTTATGACATGAGTGTATGAGCGCATATGAACATGTTTATGACATGTGTGTATGAGTGCATATGGACATGTTTATGACGTGTGTGTATGAGTGCATACAGTGGGCATGTTTCTAAGGGATATCAAGTGACCCAGAGAAATGTGGGCTGAAATGTGGTCAGTTCAGAGATGCTTGTAATCCGGCAGAAAGAAAAAAATATATTCTAGCCTCTGTAACTCTGTGTGAGTACATCACACAGTTATGTTGACTGTTTCCTACGAAAACTAGAGGTTCTCAGCTTTCTATAGAGGTCCAACATTTGATGGTAGGCCCCAGAAGAGGTGGGAACAATGCCCTTGTAAATAGGCACAGTGCAATTGCAGGCAAAAACTTGAAATTTGTATTGAGAGCTATGTGAGCAGGGTGTCTCGTAAAAAGAAATGGAGCCTGGAAAACCCTACACAGACTTCACTACAAACTTTAGCAGACAGGTTTAGAAATAATTTAATTGCCAGAAATATGCCTGTCCTGCCCTAATAACGGTTTAGAAATAGCAATAGCAGACTGATGATAGTGGAGATAACGTGTTATCCTGAGGCCTTTGCAAGTCAGCATCTCCGACGGTAGTCTACCCTATTAAAAATATACGTTTTCGATGTCCCAAACGGAGAGCCATACTTTATTGTTTTAACGATCTCTATGCTACTCACCAAAATGTAGGCATGGGAACATGATGAAGTATCCAACTGTCGTGTGTTAAATTATTGTGATTACGAGCCAGTGGTTTTCAAACATTATGCGTGACTCTGACATCTAACGAAATGCAACAGGCTCATATCGTCCTCGCATTCACAAAATGAGGACATACATGAGACAGATAATAACAGATGTGCCTCAAGTTTTGCACGGTTTTAGTCAAGATTTAGGCCTGTTTACCTTTAAATGTTCTGCATTCTGCATTTTGCAATGAGCAGTGCTTTCCCTTTTGAATTGGAAATGCTCTGTGTCATGGTGTGTGTGTGTGTGGGTGCCCTGCCCCCAACAACTCACCTTTCCACCTCTCCACCTCTGGCCTATTGTCCAGGAGGAGGAGGGGCCTGAGGCCTGGTGGCCTGATAAAAAGGCCTGGTTAGACACCCAATGCATAACCCATTTACACAGTTCAGAGATGGTTGTCGTCAACGCAGAAGTCAGTGAGCGCAGCGCATCAGGACCCTGCGGAAGAAAGGCTGTCCGACTAGCTCTATCGCCAAACAACTAGCCATGATTGGAATAAGACCATCGTTGCTATATGGCGTCATTGCCGACATGCTCACCGGGGTTACGTGGAAGGCGTTAATAGGCGATTGGTGTAGCCTACAGTGGACTAGGACTGTCAAAATTGCTCAAAAATGACATTCGAATATCCCCTCTAAAATAAACACATGTATTCGGATATATTGGAATATCTAGGCTATATTATTTGCGCATTATGCCATAAGGCTACTTTGAAAACATTTCCTAATTCACCCGACACTGATATTCAAAATGTTGAAAACTATTTCGGCATAGCCTATAAGCAGTTTAATTAAATGTAATGTTAGTTGTAAACAAACGGGCTACTTGGTGAGGCTTGGCCTCACAGATGTGCTCGTACCTTAAATGGCAAGAAAAATCTTCACGATAGGCCTATTAACTGACCGCCCGATTCACGTTGGCTGGGGGGCAGGGGGGGCCATCAGACATTTAGTTCCCAAGGGTCTATGAATTGTTAATCCGGCCCTGCCCCCAACGAACGCAACTTTCCACCTCTGAGACAGCTTAAAAGAAGTCGAGAGGACTCCTAACTCACTAAGACCTACTTACTGTAGGCTGCGCAAACCACAGGCCTTTTTTTTGGGCAAGCCTTTTTGGGCATTCGAGGCAGGCCTTCTGTTGAAAAATTTTATATAAATCCTGCGCTAACAGTAATCCTCCTACCCCCCGCTACCACAGCTGTGGATAGTGTGGCATGCTCACGCGTTATGTCTCCTTCTTGCAAACTAGGCCTATAGCCCAACCATTTATGTCTTCAAAAAATAACAACTTGCCAGATATGCCTTCATATCTTTGGGCTTCATTCAGCATTTTGTTCTTCCACTGGAAATGACTCTTCTACATTTGCTGCCTGCTGCATCCTTTCTGTTTGTATTGTTTAGAAAACGTTTGACGTCTTGAGTTAATGCATTAAACATTGTTTGCTGGTAACCCACCACAAATAGCCTACAGATTCTTGCGTGCGTACAATCTCTATTCTCTCCAAAATGTGCCCGTTCTATAGGCTGGCCAAGTGTGTAATTCTGCGGCATAAAGCAGATGTATTTGTTTATTGTACAGAAAAATAAAAATAACCTGTCAAGCAGTCTATTGACTACATTGCAGTCAATAAGTATGGCAAATTAATATACAAAACCAAAACGTGGTTCATAGTTGTCTAAGCCTCTGCTGTGAGGCCAAACCCATGAACAAAGACACATTGATATCTGCAATAGTTTTTTTTGGCGAAAAAAACTCACAGCCGAACGTTGCAATAAATACATAGACCATAAACAAAGTCATCAACAGAGTCATAGCACTGAAGGGAGAGGCAACTGGCATGTGATCTCCCCACGGGCCAATTGATGTACAAGTTTTCTCCTGTGCCTACGATATTTAATCCAGTGTTTTGTCAAGTTGCAAATTGCTATTCGTTTTAACAATTTTGTAGATTACCTAAATCGAGGTAATGTTTAATTATGCATGATTTACAGTATTTTGTTATTGAATTCGTAGGCTGGGATTACTCTCGGCAAGTCTCCTGCTTTTTCAGAAGGGGCGGCAGGCAGAGCGATGTACAGTGGCAGAGCGACGCACAGTGGCTGAAAGTGGTACTACAGCTTCACGCAGCTTCACGCCTCGTAATGCGCGACTGAAGTGGCCATTTTGAAAGAGACGCCCACTGTATAAACATGTTTATGGGAGACACGTGTGTATGAGTGCATATAGACATGTTTATGACGTGTGTGTATGTGTGTATGAGTGCATATGAACATGTTTATGACATGTGTGTATGAGTGCATATGTACAAAGCCCTAGGAAGACGTGTGTGTATGAGTGCGTGTATGAGTGCATATGTACAAACCCCTAGGAAGATGTGTGTGTATGAGTGCATATGACATGTCTATGACGTGTGTGTATGAGTGCATATGGACATGTTTATGACGTGTGTATGAGTGCATATGTGCATGTTTATGACGTGTGTGTATGAGTGCATATGGACATGTTTATGACGTGTGTGTATGAGTGCATATGGACATGTTTATGATGTGTGTGTATGTGTGTATGAGTGCATATGAACATGTTTATGACATGTGTGTATGAGTGCATATGTACAAAGCCCTAGGAAGACGTGTGTGTATGAGTGCATATGACATGTCTATGACGTGTGTGTATGAGTGCATATGGACATGTTTATGACGTGTGTATGAGTGCATATGTGCATGTTTATGACGTGTGTGTATGAGTGCATATGGACATGTTTATGACGTGTGTGTATGAGTGCATATGGACATGTTTATGATGTGTGTGATGTGTGTGTATGAGTGCATATGGACATGTTTATGACGTGTGTGTATGAGTGCATATGTGCATGTTTATGATGTGTGTGTATGAGTGCATGAGTGCATATGTGCATGTTTATGATGTGTGTGTATGAGTGTATGAGTGCATATGGACATGTTTATGACGTGTGTGTATGAGTGTATGGGCTATATTTTAACGGTCTGAAACGGAAGTGTCTTTGCGCAAAACGCAAGTCACTTTGTGGGCGGATCTTGGGCGCTGATGCTATTTTACCGGCGGGATATTTGACTGTTGCGCCCGGCGCAAATCTAAAATGGGGTGGTCTGAAGTAGCTACATTAATCATGGGTGTGGTTTGGGCGTAACGTGCAATAAACCAATCAGGGCGTCATCTCACATTCCCTTTAACAACAGGCACGCTTAGCTGATCGCTATTATGGTGGCGTATTTGCCAGGCGCAGCCAGGAGCGATCACATGGCCTACCATAACTTACCAACTCTGCACTGTAGACCCTAACTGGCTATTTATATTTTTCTGTGAAATAAGCAAATGTATTTGTTCAACTTTATGAAGCAGAATTACGCATAGGCTACTTGGAACATAATACATTTAACAAAGGACAGATGTATGTTGCTAGTGACAAAATATTAACTTTCAGTGTTTTACGATGTCTTTGTCATGGGGAAGTGTTTTTCCCCATGCATTTATTCTAGGTTACTGTCAGTGACTGACGCGAGAGAAGCGGGGTCTGTGTTGTGTTGTGTTGCGTTGCGTTAATTTATTTTCATTGGGCATACCGTGCCGTGCCGTCCACAGCTCTTCAGTTCTGACAAAGCCAAAATTACTCCTTTTGAAACAATGAGTGCAGGAAGCACGTTTGTATGGTTATATTGCTTGACGGGGGGGGGGGGGTAATACCATATAATACCAAATTATTTGTAGTACGTAGCTTACTCCGGTATGTGCCTTACAGCAGCTGCTAATGTTACTAGCGAATTCCTACAATGGATTTCCTACAATGTGTATACCATTGGATCACTTTCTACCTTTACTTATAATTTCTACATCTAACCAAGCGCCAAATATAACATGCCAGTGACAGAATAAATGTATTAAGCATAATATTAAACTCACCATTCTGTATCCGTTGTCTTCTTCTGTCCCCACAATAACTTTTCATTTGAGACTTTTTCGTCTGACTTTGTTTTTTCTGACAGCGTTTTTGCTGACTTTTTTTTTTTAGACTTGATTTTCTGAGACCTGACTCCACTTTTTCTGACAGCATTTTTTCTGAGACCTGACTCCACTTTTTCTGACAGCGTTTTTTTTAGACCTGACTCCACTTTTTCTGACAGCGTTTTTTTCTGAGACCTGACTCCTTAGAGATGTTTTTCTGAGGCAGTTTGGTTTGAAGCAGTTTTATCTGAGGATGACAGAGGTTTTTCTTACGCTGATGCAGTTTTGTCTGAAGATGACAGAGGTTTTTCTGACACTGAGGCAGTTTTGTCTGAAGATGACCGATGTTTTTCTGAGTCTGACACCTGAGTCTGAGGATGTCCTAAAATGAACACCGTACATTTAACTCCTCTGTTGCGCAACGTCCACATACGTGGACAGTTGGTTTTTAGGGTCTACAAACTATATTTTACACCAAATTTCATTTCTAAACACACAGAGTTGTTCAACACCATAATATTTTTTTTCACCTGATTTTGCCTTCTTGGATAGAAACTTTTTACAGATATGCCTGGAGCATTCAGCACATGGCCATTACTGTCATCAAGCAGTCAATATTCCAAATATAAGATGATACATATTGTTAATATATTGCAGTGGATCTACTAACACTGCCCTCAAGTGGATTGGAGTATATCAACATGATAAACAAATAGAAAACAGAGTTAAAGTTACTGTCCACAGATGTGGACACTGCGCATGAAAGGGCTAGGCTACTTTTATGTTTCCACAGGTTTAGATAGATAGATAGATAGATAGATAGATAGATACTTTATTGATCCCCCAAGGGGAAATTCAAAGTTTCTTTGATGTTATAACATAGGCTTAGCTACATCAGACCCTCTTGTGCCCGGTAGGCTAATATAAAAACACAGGATCTGTGCCAAAGTAATTTCAAAAAGACACAAGGCAATTCATTCAAGATAAAATGAGAATGGACACCTAGGCTATGGAGTAATCTCCTTGGAAATGACAATCGATTTTACCTCACAACACTGTAAAGCTTGATTTAAATAGAGAATTAGCCTATCTTGCTAACTAACCTTGGTAATGGTAACTAACCAAGGTCCACTTTACTAGCTTCAGTGAGTAAGTAGCAGGTAACTAGCCAGTAATTCAATGTATGAAGACGTGACATGAGCTATGAAAGAACAAAACACGTTTATAAATGAAGGTAGTAAAATCCTCAACAAGCTAGACGTCAGCTAGCAACTGAATTTAGCCTACTGGAGGAATTTAACTAGCGTTTTGTCATTCAACGTTGACACTTGCTTGAGAAGTTGAAGTCGTTCTCTATCTCAGTTGCTTCTAGCGCCATGGTGGTTAAAAATGGTACGGTCCACAATAGGGGTGTCTGAAATCGCTTTACATTAAAATGTTCCTATACAGTACAACTAGGAGTTGACTTGTATTGTAACTGTAATGATATTTTTTCACAATATCAGAAAAATTATCTGACCCCCCCCAAAACTAATATTTCTGTCTCTTTGGGGGGTATAGTACCCCCCAGTACCCCCTGTAATTCGAACTATGGTGACTCGGACATCTAACTAAATGCAACAGGCTCATATCGTCCTCGCATTCGCAAAATGAGGACAAGTGTTTTGTCAAATTGCAAATAGCTATTCGTTTTAACGATTTTTTTTATGATAGTATGAAGTGCTTTTTGTATAGGCTACTATCTTAATCTTGGAATATGGGGAGGGAAGTGGCGCGTCTGCAGTCAGCCAAATATGAATGTAATTCTGCGGCATAAAGCAGATGTATTTGTTTATTGTACAGAAAAATAAAAATGACATGTCAAGCAGTCAATTGACTACATTGCAGTCAAAAAGTAGGGCAAATTAAGACACTGTTTTGATTTGCGTAGTTGCGTTACCCCCAACACTGACAATAACATAGACAGCAAATTAAGATATTTTTTCGTTTTGTGGAGCGGCACCGGTAGGCTATCAAAAGCAGATTTTGATTTTCGCTACCACCGTGTAGTCAAGCCTTAAGCCATACCCAAATAGCCTTAATCGAGGTAATGTTTAATTACAATTTATTTTGTTATTGAATTCGTAGGCTGGGATTCCTCTCGGTAACAATTACGTTAAAAGGTAGCCTAGCCTCCTGCTTTTTCAGAAGGGGTGGCAGTCAGGCTACTGACAGAGCGATGTACAGTGGCAGAGCGACGTACAGTGGCTGAAAGTGGTACTAAAGCTTCACGCAGCTTCACGCCTCGTAATGCGCGACTGAAGTGGCCATTTGAAAGCGATGCCCACTGTATGGACATGTTTATGACGTGTGTGTATGAGTGCATATGTACATTTTTTCTGGCTCCATTTACCTCTGTGCACCATACCAACCCACATGCACAGAGACAGTTAGGGCAGAATGGGGTAAGATGAGCACAGAGGCAGTTAGGTGAGCATGGGGTAAGATGAGCCACCCCTTTTCTTTTAGAAAACCGTAAACAAATGTTATCATGTGACAGCATTTTAAGGAAGAGGGAATAATTCTCTACAATATGTGGAAAGGTACAGCACATGGCAAATGTGGTAAGCAAAATATGAGTAAAAATATGAATTCTTGCTCTTCAAGTGGATTTCATTCATGTCCAGAGGGTGATTTAGAGAAAACGTGAACAGAACAACATTCAAATCCATTACACCTCCATTGGTGCCCCTATGATGTGAGGGCTAAACACAATCGTGAATGCTACCTTAGCTTGTTGTCAGAAGCATTTTCTTTCCAAATGGTGGTTGTGGGGTAAGATGAGCCACCAGGGCTGGGCTAAGTTGAGCCAGCTAACTCGTACAGGTATTGCATCTGTGAGTTTGCCTTTATTTTGTGACCTCCTTATTTTTGGTTCCAATTCAAAGGCAAACAGGCGAGAAAAATGTAATAGGCCTAAACATGTCTTGGCAAATCTTCAGTTCAATCCATTGGGCAAATTCAGTTACATGTTGGTGTTTGTTACAGTTTGTATTTGTAAATGAAATGATTGTTTTGACATAAAAATGTTTTACATGAAAAATTTGTGTTGGCTCAACTTACCCCACACATAAGCTTATCTTACCCCACACTGTTTTGGTGTGAAGATTACAAAACAAAACCTCTTTGAAAAGTCAGAATGATGAATAATGTAAAAAATGGCTCATCTTACCCCACTCTCCCCTACTGGCTACATTAGCCCCTGTTAGCATCTGTGCATCATACATACCTACCATACATACCAACCCACATCCACAGAGACAGTTGCTGGCTACATTAGCCCCTGTTAGCATCTGTGCATCATACATACCTACCATACATACCAACCCACATCCACAGAGACAGTTGCTGGCTACATTAGCCCCTGTTAGCATCTGTGCATCATACATACCTACCATACATACCAACCCACATCCACAGAGACAGTTGCTGGCTACATTAGCCCCTGTTAGCATCTGTGCATCATACATACCTACCATACATACCAACCCACATCCACAGAGACAGTTACTGGCTACATTAGCCCCTGTGCATGTTACTGGCTACATTACCCCCTGTGCATCATATCAACCCACATTCACAGAGACTATCTATCTATCCATCTATCTATCTATCTATCTATCTATCTATCAAATTCTTAAGTCTGTGTGGGTATGTATGCATGTGTGCATGTTTGTTTGAGTGTGTGTGTGTGTATGTGCATACATGTATTAGTGTGTGTTGGAATGTCAGATCCCTGGATTAAAAGTCTTCTGAAAATACACAGATTACAGATCAAATATACTGGGGATTTATGTAATGCATGGACAGACTTTGTGTGTGTGTGAGTGTGTGTGTGTGTGTCTTCAGTCTGTTATCACAGACATACACAGTCCCATCCACATACACTCTCCTTACCCCCCCCCCCCCCCCCCCCCACACACACACACACTTCCTCTACCTCAGACATACACACACTTTCCCTATGTCACAAACACACAGACACACACTTTCCCTATGTCACAAACACACAGACACACACTTTCCCTATGTCACAAACACACAGACACACACTTTCCCTATGTCACAAACACACTTATAGAGAAATACTTTCCTTACGTCCCTCTCTCTAAAGGAATAGTAAACACATCCCTCTCTCTTTCCACCCCTCCTCTCCTCTCCCTCTCTCTCTCTTTCCACCCCTCCTCCTCTCCCTCTCTCTTCCCTCTCTCCTCCTTCCCTCCTCTCCCTCTCTCTTTCCACCCCTCCTCCTCTCCCTCTCTCTTTCCACCCCTCCTCCTCTCCCTCTCTCTTCCCTCTCTCCTCCTTCCCTCCTCTCCCTCTCTCTTTCCACCCCTCCTCCTCTCCCTCTCTCTTCCCTCTCTCCTCCTTCCCTCCTCTCCCTCTCTCTTTCCACCCCTCCTCCTCTCCCTCTCTCTTCCCTCTCTCCTCCTTCCCTCCTCTCCCTCTCTCTTTCCACCCCTCCTCCTCTCCCTCTCTCCTCCTTCCCTCCTCCTCTCCTCTCCCTCTCTCTAAAGGAATAGTAAACACATCCCTCTCTCTTCCCTCTCTCCTCCTTCCCTCCCTTGTTTCTCTCTCTCCCTATCTTTCTCTCCACCCCTCCTCTCCCTCTCTCTCTCTCCTCCTCCTCTCCCTCTCTCTCTCTCCACCCCTCCTCTCCCCTCTCTCCTCCTTCCCCCCCCCTCTCCTCTCCCTCTCTTTCTCTCCACCCCTCCTCTCCCCTCTCTCCTCCTTCCCCCCCCTCTCCTCTCCCTCTCTCTCTCTCCACCCCTCCTCTCCCCTCTCTCTCTCTCTCCTCCTCCTCTCCCTCTCTCTCTCTCCACCCCTCCTCCTCTCCACCCCTCCTCTCCCTCTCTCTCTCTCCACCCCTCCTCCTCTCCACCCCTCCTCTCCCTCTCTCTCTCTCCACCCCTCCTCCTCTCCTCTCTCTCTCTCTCCTCCTCCTCTCCCTCTCTCTCTCCTCCTCCTCTCCCTCTCTCTCTCCACCCCTCCTCCTCTCCTCTCTCTCTCTCTCCTCCTCCTCTCCCTCTCTCTCTCTCCTCCTCCTCTCTCTCTCTCTCCTCCTCCTTTCCCTCTCTCTCTCTCCACCCCTCCTCCTCTCTTCCTCTGGTCTAATCCTCGTGGTCAGTGCTCTGAAGGCTCAGTTGCACAGCAGAGGGTTAAGCAGAGTGGACCGAAGGACAGAGAGAGAGAGAATAGAGGGAAAGAAAGAAGAGAGAAGTGACAGACAGAAGAGAGAGAGAGAGAAGAGAGAAAGAAAGAGAGAAGAGAGTGAGCAGAGAGTGAGAGAGAAGAGAGGGAGAGAGAAGAGAGTGAGAGCAGAGAGAGAGAAGAGAGTGAGAGAAGAGAGTGAGAGCAGAGAGAGAGAAGAGAGGGAGAGAGAGAAGAGAGAAAGAAGAGAGGGAGAGAGAAGAGAGGGAGAAGAGAGAAGAGAGTGAGAGAAGAGAGTGAGAGCAGAGAGAGAGAAGAGAGAAAGAAGAGAGGGAGAGAGAGAAGAGAGGGAGAAGAGAGAGAAGCGTCATCATTCCCAGCAGCAGCAGTGATCAGGTTTGTTCTTCTGACTGAAATTATTTTTCAATACTTACACACTCATACCAACACATACCGATACATGCTCTCTCACACACACACACACACACACTCATACCAACACACACCGATACATGCTCTCTCACACACACACACACACACACACACACACTCATACCAACACACACCGATACATGCTCTCACACACACACACACTCATCGCAACACACACCAATACATGCGCTCACACACACACACACTCATACCAACACACACCCATACATGCTCTCACACATACACACACACACTCATACCAACACACACTGATACATGCTCTCACGCACACAGACACACATTCATGTCGTGTGTGCGCTGTTCTGTCAGTGGAAGGAGCTGTGCAGACGTTATTCCACCAGGAGAGGGCGCTCAGGAGCACAGACGTTATTCCACCAGGAGAGGAGCACAGACGTTATTCCACCAGGAGAGGGCGCTCAGGAGCACAGACGTTATTCCACCAGGAGAGGAGCACAGACGTTATTCCACCAGGAGAGGGCGCTCAGGAGCACAGACATTATTCCACCAGGAGAGGGCGCTCAGGAGCACAAACGTTATTCCACCAGAAGAGGAGCACAGACGTTATTCCACCAGGAGAGGGCGCTCAGGAGCACAGACGTTATTCCACCAGGAGAGGAGCACAGACGTTATTCCACCAGGAGAGGGCGCTCAGGAGCACAGACGTTATTCCACCAGGAGAGGAGCACAGACGTTATTCCACCAGGAGAGGGCGCTCAGGAGCACAGACATTATTCCACCAGGAGAGGGCGCTCAGGAGCACAAACGTTATTCCACCAGAAGAGGAGCACAGACGTTATTCCACCAGGAGAGGGCGCTCAGGAGCACAGACGTTATTCCACCAGGAGAGGAGCACAGACGTTATTCCACCAGGAGAGGGCGCTCAGGAGCACAGACGTTATTCCACCAGGAGAGGAGCACAGACGTTATTCCACCAGGAGAGGGCGCTCAGGAGCACAGACGTTATTCCACCAGGAGAGGGCGCTCAGGAGCACAGACATTATTCCACCAGGAGAGGGCGCTCAGGAGCACAGACGTTATTCCACCAGGAGAGGGCACTCAGGAGCACCAGCACCATGAGTCAGGGCCACGCCTGCATCTTCCTCAAAGGAGCCAAAAACACTGTGAGTTCCAAAGAGACGTGCTTTCTGTATGTGTGTGTGTGTGTTAGGATCATACTTTCAGTGTGTGTGTGTTAGGATCATACTTTCAGTGCGTGTGTGTTAGGATCATACTGTCTGTGTGTATGTGTGTGTGTTAGGATCATACTTTCAGTGCGTGTGTGTTAGGATCATACTTTCAGTGCGTGTGTGTTAGGATCGTGCTGTCTGTGTGTGTGTGTGTGTGTTAGGATCATACTTTCAGTGCGTGTGTGTTAGGATCGTGCTGTCTGTGTGTGTGTGTTAGGGTGACCTTGGATCGTGCTTTCTGTGTGTGTGTGTGTTAGGGTGACGTTGGATCGTGCTTTCTGTGTGTGTGTGTTAGGGTGAACGTGGATCGTGCTTTCTGTGTGTGTGTGTGTGTTAGGGTGACCTTGGATCGTGCTTTCTGTGTGTGTGTGTGTTAGGGTGACCTTGGATCGTGCTTTCTGTGTGTGTGTGTGTTAGGGTGACCTTGGATCGTGCTTTCTGTGTGTGTGTGTGTGTTAGGGTGACCTTGGATCGTGCTTTCTGTGTGAGTGTGTGTGTTAGGGTGACCTTGGATCGTGCTTTCTGTGCTAGCTTAGCTGTGCTTGTGGAATGTTGGTAAACCTCAGTCCCCGACACCTCAAGAGTGCTGCTGGCATGCGAGCCAGTAGCCTGTGCTATTGGCTCAACCGTCAGCAAGCTCGCCTCCCGATCCGAGGTGCTGCTATTCGCGGGTTCGAGTCCGGGCGTGTGCAGGGCTGAATCGCGGTTCAACACAACGCAGGTTACACATGCTGCCATACCTGTGTATCTGTGTAGTTAGCCGTTCTGAGGTATGTGGCGGACTCATTCTGCAATACTTAAACACAATTTCACAGCTCTTCTTCACACAAACTCTATTGAACTGAAGACGCAAATTAGCATGCTAGCAAGCATTTACCA
>NC_055980.1:30344720-30369720 GCF_018492685.1 Alosa sapidissima
GAAATTAGCTATGCTATACTTCACTGTATTCTCTAGGTTTTTAATGTGTTTTTAAAAAGTGAGTGTAGAGTCTAAAGTCACTCCCAGGTATTTAAACTCGAAAAAACATGGTGACAGTTTTATCAGTATTTAATGTGAGACAAGAATTGTTCAGCCACTTTGTGACTTTAGTAAGTGTTTGTGTCGATTTGAGGGCAACCTGTCCTGGGTCTTTGCCATGTGTCATCAGCATACATCAATATCTCCACACCGTCACATACCGATGGGAGATTGTTGATGTATGTGCTGAACAAAAGTGGCCCAAGATGGAACCTTGCGGTACCCCCATGGAACATGCTCTTAAGGATGATGCTTTATCCTTTATCCTAACGCATTGGGCACGACTTAATAAATATGACTCCATCCAGTCTAGTACACTCGGGGACAACTGAAAGCTAGCTAACTTGGAGAGGAGTACTGGGTGGTCAAAAGCCTTTCGTAGGTCGAACAACACAGCACCCAGTACTCCTCCCTTGTCAAGATTAGCCTGAATGTGTTCAGTAAAATAGCAGCATGCAGTGTCAGTAGAGTGGTTAGTTCTAAAGCCAAACTGCATGGTGCGTGCGCTATTAACTACTCTGACACTGTTTTTAGTAGATAAGATAAGATAAGATGAGCCTTTAATGTCTCTAACATAGAGAAATGTGTATATAGTATAAGTATATATACTCTTTTGATCCCGTGAGGGAAATTTGGTCTCTGCATTTATCCAAATCCGTGAATTAGTGAAACACACTCAGCACACAGTGAACACACAGTGAGGTGAAGCCTCAGCCCAAGAAGACTGTCTTGGGCATCGAGATAGACTGGTTACACGAAGATGTGTAGAGTGAGTATAGTAGCTTAATATTGTAGCAAATGTGTAGTATAGTACAGAAGAGTGAGTGACTAACTCGGCTGTGGGGGTTCTAGAGCTACGTGAGGCATTTGAGGAGTTCGATAAGGACCGGGATGGACTCATCAGCTGTAAGGACCTGGGGAACCTCATGAGGACCATGGGCTATATGCCCACAGAGATGGAACTCATAGAACTCGGCCAGAACATCAACATGAACCGTAAGTGATCACACACACACACACACACACAGGCAATTAGGAGTTGGCCTTAATGAGTGAGTTATCTTGACCTCTTCTGAGTCTTTGGGCTCTATCGTGCGTTCCAGCGCAACTTTGTAGACTCGCGCTTTTGTCTTTCCTATTTTGCAGTCAGCGCATACTGGAATTTTCCCTCCACAGGTATGTGCCTGTAAATTAGGGAATTCGATTGTGCCCGCCGGGGCGGTTCAGCGAAAAGACGGGGCGTGTTCCGGCGCAAACGTTCACTGTTGATATTTTGCAGTTTCAGAAAACAATTCCGATACAGACCAGGAACTCCCTGGTCTAAAGTCTGTGGCGCAAATGCAGATGCTATTTTAAGGGCGCATGCATGACCACAGGCCTGCATGAATGAATGCGTTGCACACCAATCTACAGACACCCCCTTGCACAGATGAAAATATTCAAAGCCTTGATAATATTTGTCCATTTCCCGGTTTTGTTCGTGCATTGGTGACCTAAAAATTTAGTAGCCTATATAGTACAACATCTAATTATGACCTATTAATTTGGACAACAGCCCTATAAAGGCTAAAGCAGGGGTCTCAAACTCAAATGAGCTGGGGGCCAATTCTGCCAACGTCATCTGATTGGAGGGCCGGCTATTTCTGAAAATGCAATGTTCTTTTTTTCAAATACCACACAAAACTGCAAACAGAAAGTGCAAGTGTTTTTTTATCTAGTTTTAGACACCTGTGCTAGCAACCTTAGCTTATAAATAAAATAATGATAAAATAAATATTAATACAAATTATAAAATAAATGAAAAACATAAAAACAGGTGTGTGTGTTTCACACCAAATAAAAATATTTCCTCTCATAACTTTTTTAAACCTGGCAAACTAGGCATCAGGGTTAAGAAAGCAACACCATTGGATTTTTATATCAAAATTTCAAAAGGCCATGGCTTGAAAGTGGTCAGAGATGAAGTCCTACTGTAAATGTAAAAATCTTTGAGTAAAACAAAAGTTTATGAAGGGGGTACATTTACCCATGTAATTTGTCACTGGATGGCAAGCACCTGAAATTATGCACCTTTCAGTAAATACATGGATGAAGATATTTAAGCAGGTTTACTTTCCTTTTTTCATATTACCCACATAACAAATTAACAGGAAAACACCTAAGATGTATACCAACACCTAATATGTTGTGGTTTAGTAATAGATTACTACAATATAGGCCTACAATAAAGTATTCTGGTCAAACAGTTCCTATCGCGGGTAATCTGCAGTACCCAGAAGTTCGCATCATATTGCGGTTGACTTTGTAGTTCTTTAGAGCCCTATTTCTACTAGCCCTGCTGTCTGTACCACATCCATTACGGACACTATCATCACGATTACCACTGCAACCTCCAAGCTATGTTGGGCAGAGGGTCGAAACAAGCATGGTATGCTTAGTGGACACCGTTGTACACGCACCTCCATTCACAGACGCACCGTGACTATCACTGTCATAGACGATCGATCATAATCTCCAAAAGGATATTCTCCTTCAGAATTAGAATAGGTGAATAACATAGCTTACCTAAGACTTCATCGCACGTGAACGTTTTTCAACATTTGGTGTAGGCCTATTTCTGCTTAATTTCTGCTTCAATTTCTGCAACACTATGGCCTGCATCGCTTCCGCGTCATTACATATGCACGTCTTTGTGTTTCTCGCGTGTAATACAAGTATTTCCTGAAAACTTTGCGCAGCGATTTTGGGTTTGAATCAAGCTATGGATTTCTTGCACACAGTGGAGCAGAGTAGGCCTATAAATGAGATTTGTCACCGTACCTGGATCTATCGTCTATTTAAATCAGTATCGTTGTTTGTCGCAATTAATAGCCTCAAGGGCCGGATTACATTATTATTTTGTCATACGTCGCGGGCCGGAATTGGGCAGGACGCGGGCCGGATTTGGCCCGCGGGCCGGGTGTTTGAGACCCCTGGGCTAAAGTTATCTTTAGTTTTGTTCCAATTTACCGTTGTGTATGGCTTTAAACATCGCGTGCGCTTTAACATCAGCCTAAGCATTATTCCAGCTAAGGTTTTAAGCACCACAATTTTGCCTACCTTGTTGTAGCCCATCTGAAATAACTCCAATTTTTGTTATGTTCCCTCCATCCTTTCGTTATTTTCAAAAAACGTTTTATATCCATGATGGCCTTAAAGTCTCGAGTTAGTGAATTATCTTAAATCAGCTTTTATGTGCTGTTAACCAGCAAATAGTACAAGAAAGCAGCAAGTATGGCTACAATTTCTGTAGTTGCTGCATCCATTCATTGTTATTCTCTCTCCTGCTCAAACAAATGTTGTGCGTGCATTAAGTTGAGGATAACGTGTTTACAAACTCTACTTAACAGAAAATATTGTAAATAGCCTATTGTCATGCAGTTAATGAGATATACTGTGCAGAGTTGAAAGTTAGGTCAACTTGGAAACTGTTTCTCACAGCCCGCCTGTGCTGCGCAACGCACACTTTGCTCCACTCATCTTTACAACGTAGTTACCATTTCGGTAAACCATACATAATTTCAAAGAAAAACATTACCACTCGAGGGAAATCAGTGTGGTGTCCATTAAGATGTGAAAAAATAGGCAAAAATCTAGCATACACATTTTCACGAATCACGGATGTGTTGATGACATAAATTAGGAAATATTAGATGACTTAATTCAGGAGACGTGATGTTGAACTGCATGTTGATGCCATTTAACCCAAATGCCCCAGCAGCAGCACGGGAGAGAAGAGATTAACTGACAGAAGACATGCATTGTCTAGTCACCTACTTGAATGCCCTCATACAGACTTACACTACCTCCAGACCGCTGCGCTCCTCTGACGAACGACGTCTAGCTCTACCACCGGTACGCTCAAGCCAATCCAAACTTTTCTCATCTGTTGTTCCTCGTTGGTGGAACACACTGCCAGTTCCTACAAGGGCAGGGACATCCTTTTCCACTTTCAAAAAACTCCTGAAGACCCAGCTCTTTAGAGAACATCTACTCTCATAGCAACACTTACAACAAGTCTTACTGATCCTAGCACTCACCAGCCGTTTTAAACTGACAAGTAACTGTTAAAAACAGCACTCACCGACGCACTTATTCTTACTGTACTCTAATGTTTTTTTTAAACTGTCCTAAAATTGTGAGAATTGTTCTAAAAACTTACTGTTTACCATGTTGTTAGTCGCTTTGGTTAAAAAGCGTCAGCCAAATGTAATGTAATGTAATGTAATGTAGTAATGTTAGATTACATTGTACATAGCAAAAATATCACCATAATCTCGATATTCAGTGAGAGTGATCCCAAAACATCAGAAAGTATGTCTTTGTGACAATTCTGTATTACATTTTGTCAAGAGGAAAAATCAATAGCTGACCGTTCCTAACTGAACAGTAAAATTATAGCGCTGTGAACGCTCCTGGCTGCGCCTGGCAAATACGCCACTGTGGTCAAAATTAATCCAAGACAACTGGTGTGAGACTGCAGCTTTATTCACGATGTCAAAGTAACAAGCCCACACAACTGTGGGTGAAGCCAACTCTTATACCCTTACCCCACACCCATGGAAAATCACAAGTTGTCACCCTCCAGTGATCACCTAACCATCTGGTATTTTAACAAAGATAAGAAATGTTTACGACCCCCCATCCTGAGGGTTACCCACAGTTCGGTGACACAGGGGTTAATTTAACTAAACATTCCAACATAAGAGTTTCAGAAAACACAAGGGTCAGAGTAAGGAGATGACAATTAGATTTCACTACATGTATATAAGGTATACTAAACATTCAATGAGAAAAATAAAAATGATCCCACTCCACCATAATAGCAATCAGCTATGAAACAAGCGTGCCTGTTGTTAAAGGGAATGTGAGATGACGCCCTGATTGGTTTATTGCACGTTACGCCCAAACCACACCCATGAGTAATGTAGCTACTTCAGACCACCCCATTTTAGATTTGCGTCAGGCGCAACAGTCAAATATCCCGCCGGTAAAATAGCATCAGCGCCCAAGATCCGCTCACAAAGTGACTTGCGTTTTGCGCAGACACCTCCGTTTCAGACCGTTAAAATATAGCCCTTTGTGTGTTTGTGTGTGTGTGTGTGTTTACAGTTGGGGGAAGTGTGGACTTTGAGGACTTTGTGTGTGTGTGTGTGTGTGTTTACAGTTGGGGGAAGTGTGGACTTTGAGGACTTTGTGTGTGTGTGTTTACAGTTGGGGGAAGTGTGGACTTTGAGGACTTTGTGTGTGTGTGTTTACAGTTGGTGGAAGTGTGGACTTTGAGGACTTTGTGTGTGTGTGTGTGTGTGTGTGTGTTTACAGTTGGGGGAAGTGTGGACTTTGAGGACTTTGTGTGTGTGTGTGTGTTTACAGTTGGGGGAAGTGTGGACTTTGAGGACTTTGTGGAGTTGATGGCCCCCAAACTGCTGGCTGAGACAGCGGGAATGATCGGCCTCAAGGAGCTTAAGGACGCCTTCAGAGAGGTGGACACACACACACACTGCTCACACACACACACACTGCTCACACACACATGCCTTCAGAGAGGTGGACACACACACTGCTCACACACACACGCCTTCAGAGAGGTGGACACACACACACACACTGCTCACACACACACACTGCTCACACACACACACGATCGGCCTCAAGGAGCTTAAGGACGCCTTCAGAGAGGTGGACACACACACACACACTGCTCACACACACACACTGCTCACACACACACGCCTTCAGAGAGGTGGACACACACACACACACTGCTCACACACACACACTGCTCACACACACACACGATCGGCCTCAAGGAGCTTAAGGACGCCTTCAGAGAGGTGGACACACACACACACACTGCTCACACACACACACTGCTCACACACACACGCCTTCAGAGAGGTGGACACACACACACACACACACACACTGCTCACACACACACACACTGCTCACACACACACGCCTTCAGAGAGGTGGACACACACACACACTGCTCGCACACACACGCCTTCAGAGAGGTGGACACACACACACTGCTCGCACACACACGCCTTCAGAGAGGTGGACACACACACACACACACACATACTGCTCACACACACACGCCTTCAGAGAGGTGGACACACACACACACACACACACACACACACTGCTCACACACACACGCCTTCAGAGAGGTGGACACACACACACACTGCTCGCACACACACGCCTTCAGAGAGGTGGACACACACACACACACACTGCTCACACACACACACTGCTCACACACACACGCCTTCAGAGAGGTGGACACACACACACACACACTGCTCACACACACACACTACTCATTCATAATCAACTCTACTTATTAGTGTAGAATAAGTCTTCAGAGAGGTGGGCACTCCATTAGTGTCATCATCAACTCTACTCTTTTACACTAACTCTACTCTTCTACACTAACTCTACTCTTTTACACTAACTCTACTCTTCTACACTAACTCTACTCTTTTACACTAACTCTACTCTTCTACACTAACTCTACTCCTCTACACTAACTCTACTCTTCTACACTAACTCTACTCTTCTACACTAACTCTAGGATTGCACTGGGTCAAATGTCACTACGAAATGTGTTTAATCTGGCTCTTTGTTATTTTGACAGCCCTAATTTAGATGTGAAACATAATAATGATAATAATAATAAGAAGAAGAAGAAGAAGAAGAACATAACTGCCTCTTTTTGAATATTTGGATGTGTGTGTTAATCAGCATCAGTCATTCCAAATGATATACTGAAATTTGTATGTAGTTTGACATAGACGGGGACTATGTGTGTGTGTGTGTGTGTGTGTGTAGTTTGACATAGATGGGGACGGCTCCATCACCACAGAGGAACTCCGTCACGCCATGATGAAGCTGCTCGGGGAGACGACGAGTGCACGCGAGATCGAAAACGTCATCCGGGAGGCCGACAACAACGGGGACGGAACTGTCGACTTTGAGGGTACACACACACAGATGCACACACACACACACTACACACATACACACACTACACACACAGATGCACACACACACACACACTACACACACAGATGCACACACACACACACTACACACATACACACACTACACACACAGATGCACACACACACACACACTACACACACAGATGCACACACACACACACTACACACATACACACACTACACACACAGATGCACACACACACACACTACACACACAGATGCACACACACACACACTACACTACACACACAGATGCACACACACACACACACTACACACATACACACACTACACACACAGATGCACACACACACACACTACACACACAGATGCACACACACACACACAGATGCACACACACACTACACACACACACACTACATACACACACACACACAGATACACACACACACTACACACACAGATGCACACACACATACACACTACACACACAGATGCACACACACACACACACACTACACACACACACTACACACATTACACACACAGATGCACACTACACACACACACACACAGATGCACACACACACTACACACACACACACACTACACACACACACACTACATACACACACACACAGATGCACACACACACTACACACAGATGCACACACACACACTACACACACAGATGCACACACACATACACACTACACACACAGATGCACACACACACACACTACACACACAAACACACTACACACACACACACACTACATACACACACACACAGATGCACAAACACACTACACACACACACTACATACACACACACACAGATGCACACACACACACACTACACACATACACACACTACACACACAGATGCACACACACACACACAGATGCACACACACACTACACACACACACACTACATACACACACACACACACAGATGCACACACACACACTACACACACAGATGCACACACACACACACTACACACACAGATGCACACACACTACACACACACACACACTACACACATTACACACACAGATGCACACTACACACACACACACACAGATGCACACACACTACACACACACACACACTACACACACACACACTACATACACACACACACAGATGCACACACACACTACACACAGATGCACACACACACACTACACACACAGATGCACACACACATACACACTACACACACAGATGCACACACACACACACTACACACACAAACACACTACACACACACACACACTACACACACACACACTACATACACACACACACAGATGCACAAACACACTACATACACACACACACAGATGCACACACACACACTACACACACAGATGCACACACACACACACACTACACACACAGATGCACAAACACTACACACACATACACATTACACACACATACACACTACACACACATACACACACTACACACACAGATGCACACACACACTACACACACATACAGACATACACACACTACACACACAGACTACACACACAGACGCACACATACACATACGCACACAGATGCACACACACACTACACACACAGATGCACACATACACACACTACACACACAGATGCACACACACACTACACACACAAACGCACCCATACACACTTCACACACATACACACACTACACACACAGATGCACACACACACACAGACGCACATATCCACACAGACGCACACACACTACACATACACACACACTACACATACAGATGCACATATACACACAGACGCACACACACTACACATACACACACACTACACATACAGACGCACATATACACACAGACGCACACACCTGCTTCCCTGCTGGCACACACTTACCTTTGGACCTGTGTGTGTGTGTGTGTGTGTGTGTGTGTGTGTGTGTGTGTGTAATCTGAGCTTTCTTTAAGTGTCTGAGAGAGAGAAAAAGAGAGAGAGAACATGGTGTCAGCACAATATCCTCTTCCGCTGCAAAGGCAGATATGTTTACCTTACACACTCACTCACTCTCACACACATAGATACACTCATACACACTCACTCACTCACACACACACACATAGATTCATACACACTCACTCTCACACACATAGATACACTCATACACACTCACACACACTGACTCAGACACTCACACACACATATACACTCACACACACATAGACACACACACACACTCACACACACATGGACACACTCATACACACACACACACACACACACACATAGACACACTCAAACACACTCACACAAAACACACACACACACTCACACACACATAGACACACTCAAACACACACACACTCACACACACACACATAGATACACACACACACACACATAGACACACATAGTATAAGTATATAGTATATATACTTTTTTGATCCCGTGAGGGAAATTTTGTCTCTGCATTTAACCCAATCGGTGAATTAGTGAAACACAAACAGCACACAGTGAACACACAGTGAGGTGAAGCACACACTAATCCCGGCGCAGTGAGCTGCCTGCATCAACAGCGGCGCTCGGGGAGCAGTGAGGGGTTAGGTGCTTTGCTCAAGGGCACTTCAGCCGCGGCCCACTGGTCGGGGCTCAAACCGGCAACCCTCCGGTTACAAGTCCAGAGTGCTAACCAGTGGGCCACGGCTGCCCACCCACACTCACACACACACACACACACACACTCACACACACACTCACACACATACACACACACACTGTGCTTAGAGATGACCTGACAGGAAACATTATCTGGACACCAGCTCTGACCTCCAACACAACTATTAAATATTCAGCTCCCACCTGAACGAGTGTGTGTGTATGTGTGTGTGTGTGAATATTCAGCACCCACCTGCCTGAACGAGTGTGTGGGTATATGTGTGTGTATGTGTATGTGTATGTGTGTGTGTGTGTGTGTGTGTGTGTGTGTGTGAATATTCAGCTCCCCCCACTGAATGAGTGTGTGTGTACTCCTGTTCAAACAAAAGGTGTGCGTATAGTATAGATGATAAAACACGTTTGATAACGCGTTTACAGAGAAAAGTAAACAGCCTGCTGTCCTGCAGTTAAGGAAGAGTTGGGAAGTTATGGTAGAGTTATGGTAGAGTTGGGAAGTTGTTGGGAAGTTCTGGTAGAGTTGGGAAGTTCTGGTAGAGTTGGGAAGTTGTGGTAGAGTTGGGAAGTCATGGCTGGTTGTTGATAGACATCACGCCTACTCTCGCTGATTAACAGAAATAGCCGTATTTCCCCAAACTTTACTGCATTGTTAGTCTATCAAAAGTGGTTGTTCACTTTGTGTGAATGACGCTATTTTCTGCATTTTGCTAATTACAGAAACGAGAAAGCGCACGTATCCTGAATCGCTTATGCCTGCTTGACATAGTCGCTCCTACCCATCCTGGATTGCCGTTAATGAAACGCGTTGAGCTAGGATGACCAGACAACGCTATGTCAAGCCTCGCTTAATTGCTTATATTGGATTTCTTAATTCTGCCTTTGTGAAATACCCCTCAGATATGTTTAAACTAAAGCTAACCAGATATCAAAATGAACGAAAGCTAACCAAATATCAAAATAAACTAAAGAAAGCAGTAAAGCTAACGTAGGGTTGTACATTCAGTAGAGCTGACATCCATGTGCATTCAGTAGTTACTATTGTTTTCTCTTTCTTCACAGTGAATTTTCTCTCTGCATTTTGTTCTTTCTTTTCTAACAGAGTTTGTCAAGATGATGATGTCTAAATGAGGACTGAAAACAGAACATCCATGCACACACACACAATGAGGTCTAAATGAGGACTGAAAAGAGAAGACACACACACACACGCACACATACACAAGCGCACACATACAAATAAGCGCACACACACACACACTGTTGTCGGAGGGTGAATATCCACCCTGGCCAGAGAGAAGCAACACGCATGGACACACTGTTGTGTGTCCACCCTGACCAGAGAGACCAACATGACTGGGACATGACCACCCTGACCAGAGACCAGTGTGACTGGGACATGACCACCTTGGAGACCAACATGACTGGGACATGACCACCCTGACCAGAGAGACCAACATGACTGGGACATGACCACCCTGATCAGAGAGACCAACATGACTGGGACATGACCACCCAGATCAGAGAGACCAACATGACTGGGACATGACCACCCTGGAGACCAACATGACTGGGACATGACCACCCTGACCAGAGAGACCAACATGACTGGGACATGACCACCCTGATCAGAGAGACCAACATGACTGGGACATGACCACCCTGACCAGAGAGACCAACATGACTGACTGGGACATGACTAAATACTTTGCTTTTGATCTATTTATGGAAGACTTGTACTCCAAAATACCATCCTGTGATCTCTGCCATTGAGAGCTACAGTAGCATACAAATGGCATCTCATTGAGAGCTACAGTTACAAATGGCATCTCATTGTGTTAGTGTTTGGTAGCCCAGCTCACTATGCTAGTGTGCTGGCTTCATAAAACAAACATTTGGCCCTGTTCCATATCAGCAGCTATAGGAAGCAAGTTTGTATTAGGGACAGATGAGTATTCAGCCAATTTTATTTCAAATGAAACTTCACTTGTAATTGCATCAAATAAACAATAAAAAATGTTTGTGTGCCGCCTTGGTCATTGGTCTCATGTTAAAGGAGAATTCTGGCGATCTTTCATATATATCTTTGTTTCTTGAGGTCACAGAGAACTGTTGGTACGAAAAACTTTCTCGGTTCTACCTAGCTTGATGCTGCTGTTGTTGCTACGGCCAACAGCTAGAGATGCCAGGGACCTGCAGTTCATGAGGGACCTGCAGTGCTATATTCTGGGGGCAGTTTATAAACCCCAGGGACCTGCAGTGCTACACTCTGGGGGCAGTTTATAAGCCCCAGGGACTGCAGTGCTACACTCTGGGGGCAGTTTATGAGGGACCTGAAGTGATATGGTCAAGTCAAGTCAACTTTATTTATATAGCACATTTCATACACAGAGGTCATTCAATGTGCTTTACATAAACAAAAGCAAACAGGAATAGTTGATAAAAGCATAGAAGGGCAATATAGTCAAAGAATAGTTTAAAAAGTAAAGAATAATAAAAATAAGAAAACATAAAACACCCAAGGTGAAAGGACATATGGTCATATATATATATATTATAATAGTGGTTCCATATTAATATGATCATATATGTATATATTAAAATAGAGGTTCCATATTGATATAGTCATATATGTATATATTATAATGAGGTTCCATGTTGATATGGTCATATATGTATATATTATAATACTGGTTCCATGTTGATATGGTTATATATGTATATATTATAATGAGGTTCCATGTTGATATGGTCATATAGATATATATTATAATACTGGTTCCATGTTGATATGGTTATATATGTATATATTATAATGAGGTTCCATGTTGATATGGTTATATATGTATATATTATAATACTGGTTCCATGTTGATATGGTTATATATGTATATATTAAAATAGAGGTTCCATATTGATATGGTCATATATATATGTTGATATGGTCATATATATACTATTGATATGGTCATATATGTATATATTATAATACAAAGATACAAGGGTATTTCCTGATGAAATAATGTGCTGTGTATATAGGGGAGAGGGGGGGGGGGGGCAGTGTACTGCAAGTATGGTGAAGGGACTTACTATTGCAAGCAGATTACTGTATGTATGATGTATGTGAGTGATGACAGTGAAGATGTGTGTGTGGGCGGGAGGGGAGTGGAGCAGTGACTGTGTGTGTGTGTGTGTAGTGTGTAGGTGGGGGCAGTGTGCTGTAAGTATGTAGAGGATTTGTGTTGGAGAAGATCCTGAAGACAATGTGCTGTGTATGTAGGGGGGGGGGGGCAGTGTGCAGCAAGTATGTAGAGGAGGCTTACTGTAGCAAGCAGTGTGCTGTATGTATGTGAGGTGATGACAGTGATGATGTAAGTGTGTGTGTTTTTTGTGTGTGTGTTGGGGATGGGGGGGGGGGCAGAAAGGCTAGGCAATCAAGGACATGGGTAGATAGATGAAGGAGAAATCAAAAATAATAAATAAACAGTTCTATGGAGATGTGCAAAAGTTGGAGAAAGTCACATATGTATGTGTGTGTGTGTGTTTTGACGTGTGATGAAATAAGAAAATAAATAAAAGGTCTGTAGCATAAGGAGAGGGATGTAAAAGTGCTAAAAGTCTTGTAGGTGTGTGTGTGTGTGGGGGGGGGGGGGTCATGAGTGCTGAGGAGTGAATGAGTGCAAAGTCAGTATAGTGGGAGTTCAGAGTTCGGATGGCCTGGGGATAAAAACTTCTCCTGAGTCTCTCAGTTCTGGCTTTGTGACTACATAGGCGTCTTCTTGATTTCAGCGGTAGGAATAATCCATTGTTAGGATGAGAAGAGTCCTTCAGAATCTTTTGGGCTCTTAGGAGTACTCTTCTGGAATAGATATCTTGTAGAGCAGGAAGTTGAGTTCTTATAGTACGTCCAGCTGAGCGCACTACTCTCTGCAGAGTACTACAATCTCTAACTGTGAAGTTCCCATACCAGGTGATGATGCTACCAGTTAGAACACTCTCAACCGCTGAAGTGTAGAAGGCCTTCATGATGGATGTAGAAACTTTGAATTTCCTTAGCTGACGAAGGAAGTAGAGTCGTTGTCTGGACTTCTTCAGAACATATTGAGTGTTAACAGTCCATGTTAAGTCTTCAGTAATGTGGACACCAAGGTATCTAAAACTTGTGACTCTTTCTACAGGTTGCCCGCTGATCATTAGTGGGGTGTAACTGTAGTTCTGCTGCTGCCTTCTGTAATCCACTACCATTTCCTTGGTTTTATTGACATTCAGTGTCAAGCTGTTAGATTGACACCACTGTGCCACCTCATCAACCTGATCCAAGTAGAGCTGTTCATTGTTGTTACTAATCAGCCCCAAGATCACTGTGTCATCTGCAAACTTGATGATGGAGGTATTACTACTGTTGGCTTTGCAGTCATGTGTGTAGATGTTGTACAGCAGTGGACTCAAAACACAGCCTTGAGGAGCACCAGTGCTGATGGTTAATGTGTCAGATGTCAGACCCCCCACTCTAACCACTTGTGAACGGTTGGTGAGAAAGTCAAATATCCAGTGACACAGGGTGGTGTTCAGTCCTAAGGCCTTCATCTTTGTGACCAAGGTGAGAGGTACTATCGTGTTGAATACTGAACTAAAGTCAATGAACAGCATCCTCACATAATTCCCATTCCCCTCCTCCAGGTGAGTTAAGGTGGTGTGCATGAGGTTTGAGATGGCATCCTCTGTAGACCTGTTGGCTCTGTAAGCAAATTGGAGGGGGTCAAAGGAGGCAGGGAGGGATGAGCAGATAATGTTTTTCACAAGCTTCTCAAAACACTTCATCACTGTAGACGTCAGGGCTACTGGGCGGTAGTCATTCAGACATGATGGACTTTTGTTTTTCGGTACTGGAACAATAACAGACTGCTTGAGGCAAGTAGGAACTGTCTCTTGAGCCAATGATGTGTTAAAGATATAAGTGAACACAGGAGCTAACTGAGCAGCGCAGGATTTCAAAACCCTGTTAGAAATTCCATCCGGTCCAGCAGCTTTTCTACAATTAACCCTCCTAAAGGTATTGCTCACATCAACCTCAGTCATAGTCGTCATATACATACTATTGATATGGTCAATACATATATACTATTGATATGGTCATATACATACTATTGATATGGTCAATATATATATACTATTGATATGGTCATATATATACTATTGATATGGTCATATATATATTATTGATATGGTCATATATATATACTATTGATATGGTCATATATATACTATTGATATGGTCATATATATGTTGATATGGTCATATATATACTATTGATATGGTCATATATGTACTATTGATATGGTCATATATATATTATTGATATGGTCATAAATATATATACTATTGATATGGTCATATATATACTATTGATATGGTCATATATATATACTATTGATATGGTCATATATATACTATTGATATGGTCATATATATGTTGATATGGTCATATATATACTATTGATATGGTGATATATATATATATACTATTGATATGGTGATATATATATATTATTGATATGGTCATATATATACTATTGATATGGTCATATATATATACTATTGATATGCATATATATATTTATATACTATTGATATGGTCATATATATACTATTGATATGCATATATATATATATATATATATATATATACTATTGATATGGTCATATATATACTATTGATATGGTCATATATATGTTGATATGGTCATATATATACTATTGATATGGTCATATATATACTATTGATGTGGTCATATATATGTTGATATGGTCATATATATATACTATTGATACGGTCATATATATATATATATGTTGATATGGTCATATATATACTATTGATATGGTCATATATATATATGATTGATATGGTCATATTCTATTCATATGGTCATATACTATTGATACGGTCATATATATACTATTGATATGGTCATATATATATGTTGATATGGTCATATATATATATATATACACTATTGATATGGTCATATATATATATTATTGATATGGTCATATTCTATTCATATGGTCATATACTATTGATATGGTCCTATATATATGTTGATATTGTCATGAGCTCTCGCTCTGCCTGGTTAACACACGCTGATTGAAGTCTGATGACCTCCACCTGTTCCTGCTCTGCTCTGCCTCACCCTCGTTACCTACCAGCTGCACTGCATTCACCACTCATCATGCCCTGTATATAAAGCCTTGCTTTTCAGTCCACACTTGTCAGATCGTCTGCAACCAGCACCAGTTACCTGCCTGTTTTGGAAAACGCCTCTGACTCTTTGCCTGTGATCCCGGACCCGCTCGACTACTTCTGTGTTCTCCAGCCCCGGTAATCTTGACCTGCCTTCCGTCCCTCTTCTACGAATACCGCCTAGTCCTTGACTGTACTGCTGCTTCGTTTCAATTGCTGTTGTGTGGGTGTTTCCCCCAGGACTTCCCGGATCATCCAGCTCCTGCCATCGCTGTTCGGCTACTGGGGGAACACACACACGCAGACTCTTGGAACTCCTGTACCCCCCCCGGAACCCCTGAAACCCCCTTAACCCCCAACCCTTAAATAAACTTTTGAACGTGACGCTTTTGTGGTCCTCGTCCTGTTTGGTGTCTGACAGTACGATCTGACCAAACATGGACCCAGCGCACGGTCGAACCAGCATGGAAACCGACGAACCAGAACCACCCACCGCCATGCAACGCCTGGGAGAGACAGAGAGAGAGGTAAACCGCAACACTGCTGACATTGCCTCCCTACTTCAAGCCGGCTACCAGCAGCGTCAGCAGTTCCAGCAGCAACAGCAACAACTTGCAATGATCATTCAACTTCTCACCAACCTTTCTCTTCTGCCTGCTCCCACCGGCCCAGCCCCAGCCAGCCTGCTCACCGGCCCAGCACCCGAGTCTCCTGCCCAGTCCACTGCTGCCGTGGCTGCCGGAGCCCCAGAACCCAGGATCGGCAATCCAGAGCGGTTCAGCGGCGACCCAACCCAGGTACGGGCGTTCCTGACGAGCTGCCGTGTCCAGTTTACCCTGCAACCCAGGACTTTTGCCACTGAAGGGGCGAGGGTCGGTTACGTGATCACTCACCTGACGGGCCGAGCTCGACTCTGGGGAACGGCGGAGTTCGAGCGCCAGACCCCAGCATGTGCAACCTTCAACCTATTCGCAGAGGAGATGCTCAAGGTATTCGATTTGGAATCCACAACAGCCGAGGCATCTCGGACCCTGATGAGTATTCGCCAAGGCAGAAGGACTGTTGCGGATTACTCCATTGACTTTCGAACTGTGGCAAGTCGGAGCTCCTGGAACATGGAAGCATTGGTGGATGCCTTCCTCCACAGCCTGGCGGACTACATAAAGGACGAGCTGGTTTCCCATGATCAACCCCCCACTCTTGATGAAGCCATTGCTCTGGCTGTCCGCATCGACCGCAGGATCCAGGCCCGCCGTCGTGAGAGAGGGCGCCAGAGTCCATCCACCAGCACACGGAGTGTCCCAACTGCCCTTCTGTCCGCACCTGCCACACCATCTAGCCAGCCGGACCAGTCTGAACCGATGGAGATCGGCCGCGCCTCCCTAACCCCTGCAGAGCGCCAGCGACGCATCACCTCCAACTTGTGCCTGTACTGTGGTGGTGATGGTCATCGAGTCGCCACCTGTCCAGCAAAAGCCGGAGCTCACCAGATGTAGGAGGAATCCGGATGAGCTCAATGAACATTCAGCCCTCCATCAGCCGTAAACCCCTCATCCAAGTCTGTCTTCACCTGTCTGATTCCACCCACACCCTGGCAGCCCTGGTGGACTCTGGCGCAGAAGCAAACATTATTGACACAGGACTTGCTCGTCAGCTGGGCTTGGAAAGCCATCGCTTGTCCACTCCTGTTCCAGCCCGGGCCCTGGACGGTCACGTAATTGGCACAGTTACCAGCGTCACAGCCCCCATCTCAATGATGGTGTCAGGAAACCACCGAGAGACCATCCGCTTCCACCTGCTCAGCTCTCCAGGCCAACCCCTAATCCTGGGCTACCCTTGGCTCCGTCTCCACAATCCTCACCTCGATTGGGCCTCCGGAACTGTGAAAGAGTGGGGAAATGCCTGCCACCTGACCTGTTTGCGTGCTGCCGCGCTGCCCCCCGGCTCAGTACCCCCCAGCACTGCCCCCGACATTTCTAATGTCCCTGAATGTTACCATGGCCTCCGAGAGGTGTTCAACAAGACCAAAGCCACATCTCTGCCCCCACACCGTCCGTACGACTGTGCCATTGATCTCCTCCCTGGGACTGCTCCACCCAAAGGTCACCTCTACTCACTATCCCCTCCTGAAAGAAAAACTATGGAGGATTACATCAGGGACTCCCTGGCAGCTGGACTCATCCGCCCGTCTTCCTCTCCTGCTGGTGCCGGGTTCTTCTTCGTGGGAAAGAAAGATGGTTCTCTTCGCCCCTGCATTGATTATCGAGGTCTGAATGATGTCACAGTGAAGAACCGGTACCCTCTGCCTTTACTCACCTCTGCTTTTGAGTTGCTCCAGGGATCCACTATTTTCACCAAACTGGACCTTAGAAATGCTTACCACCTAGTGCGAGTAAGGGAGGGTGACGAGTGGAAGACTGCATTCAACACCCACACCGGCCATTATGAGTACCTGGTAATGCCATTTGGCCTCACCAACGCCCCAGCGGTATTCCAGGCGCTGGTGAATGATGTGCTGCGGGACATGCTGAATAAATTCGTCTTCGTGTACCTGGACGACATCTTAATTTTCTCCAGAACTCTGTCCGAACACACCCGTCATGTCCAGCTGGTTCTTCGACGGCTCCTGGAGAACTCGCTCTATGTCAAAGCGGAGAAATGCGAGTTCCATGCTCAGACTGTGTCATTCCTGGGATACATCGTCGCTGAAGGCAATATCCAGATGGACCCCGCAAAGGTCTCGGCAGTTACCTCCTGGCCAGTTCCGGGGAATAGGAAGAAGTTGCAGCAATTCCTCGGTTTTGCCAATTTCTACCGGAAATTCATCCGGAACTACAGCTCCGTCGCCGCTCCCCTCACAGCTCTGACCAGTATCAAACACCCCTTTTTCTGGACCCCAGAGGCCAACACAGCCTTTCATACCCTCAAGGCCCGGTTCACCACTGCCCCCATCCTCCAGATGCCGGATTCAGACCGGCAGTTCGTTGTCGAGGTGGATGCCTCAGACGTGGGAGTCGGGGCCATACTCTCTCAACGGGCAGAGGAGGACAACAAGTTGCACCCCTGTGCATTTTTCTCTCGCCGGCTTTCACCTGCAGAGCGCAATTATGATGTTGGAAACCGTGAGCTGTTGGCTGTCAAGCTTGCCCTGGAGGAGTGGCGTCACTGGCTGGAGGGGTCCACAGTTCCGTTCCTGGTCTGGACCGATCACAAAAACCTCGAATACATCCGCAATGCCAAACGTCTTAACCCCAGACAGTCCCGCTGGGCCTTGTTTTTCACCAGATTCAACTTCACCCTGTCATACCGCCCAGGTTCTCGGAACACCAAGCCGGACGCTCTCTCCCGTCAGTTTCATAAGGATGACGCCCCTTCCCAGGAACCTGCATCAATTCTGCCCGATCCCTGCGTCGTAGCTGCCCTGACCTGGGATATCGAGGAGGAAATTCAAGAGGCCCTCCGTGACCATCCCAGTCCCAGTGCATGCCCAGACGGTCGTCTCTTCGTCCCAGAGAATTTGAGGTCCCGGGTCATACAGTGGGGACACAACTCCCGCCTTGCCTGCCACCCGGGCTCCGCCCGCACCTGCCATCTCCTTGCCCAGCGCTTCTGGTGGTCTTCTTTGAGAAGGGATGTCTGAGAATTCGTCCGTGCCTGCCCCACCTGCAATCAGAACAAGTCCTCCACTCGGCCCCCCGCTGGTTTACTCCAGCCCTTGCCTGTGCCCACACGACCCTGGTCCCACGTCTCCTTGGACTTTGTAACTGGCCTCCCACCATCAGGTGGGATGACTGTCATTCTCACTGTGGTTGACCGGTTCAGCAAGATGGCACACTTCATTCCCCTCCCTAAACTGCCATCTGCCAGAGAGACTGCCCAGGCTGTTCTTGATCATGTCTTCCGTCTACACGGGCTGCCCAGGGATGTTGTCTCTGACCGAGGCCCGCAATTCACCTCTACATTCTGGAAGGAGTTCTGCCGTCTTCTAGGGGCCACAGTGAGTCTCACCTCTGGGTTCCACCCCCAGTCCAATGGTCAATCCGAGCGGGCAAACCAGGAGCTGGAGAAGGCGCTGCGGTGCATGGTTTCTCGCAAACCCCAGGCTTGGGCACAACAACTGATGTGGATAGAGTATGCTCACAACTCCCTCACCTGCTCTGCCACTGGTATGTCACCTTTCCAGTGTGTGTATGGCTACCAGCCCCCCCTGTTCCCCAGCCAGGAAGGAGATGTGTCCTGCCCGTCTGCCCTCGCCTATGCCCGCCGTTGCCGTCGTACCTGGTCACAAGCTCGTGCCACGCTACTCAAGTCAGCTGTCAGCTATGCCACTGGGGCTAACCGCCGAAGATCGCCGGCACCCGCCTACCGTGTTGGCCAGAAGGTGTGGCTGTCAGCCAAGGATCTCCCACTGCGGGTGGAATCGCGTAAACTGGCACCTCGATTCCTCGGCCCGTTCCCTATCCAGAGGGTCATCAGCCCAACCGCAGTCCGGCTCCAGTTGCCAACCTCCATGAGGGTGCACCCTACTTTCCATGTTTCGAAAGTCAAGCCGACGCATGAAAGCCCGCTGGTCCCCGTGCCGCTTCCTCCTCCTCCTCCTCGCCTCGTTGACGGTGGGCTGGTGTACACCGTTCGACGCCTGCTTCGGTCCAGACGGCGAGGTAGGGGCCTCCAGTATCTCGTCGACTGGGAGGGCTATGGACCTGAGGAGAGAACCTGGGTGCCAGCCAGTCGGATTGTGGACCGGACACTCATCGCCGACTTCCACCGTCTGCATCCTGATCAACCTGCAATCCGTAGGGGCCGCCCCAGAGGGGTCCCTAACCGTCCTGCCCGCCCGGCTTCCTGTCCTGTGCCTGACCCTGTCTCGGTACCTGTCCCGTCTTCTGTCCACGACCCTCCAGCTCCCTCCGAGGATGAGGATGTTCGCTCGGACCACTCGGAGGAATTCTAGCCCTCCACCGGCTCCCCTCCGCCCTCCCGACGTGGTGTCACTCTTGGGGACTTCTGGGGCCGTCCCTTAGGGGGGGGGTTCTGTCATGAGCTCTCGCTCTGCCTGGTTAACACACGCTGATTGAAGTCTGATGACCTCCACCTGTTCCTGCTCTGCTCTGCCTCACCCTCGTTACCTACCAGCTGCACTGCATTCACCACTCATCATGCCCTGTATATAAAGCCTTGCTTTTCAGTCCACACTTGTCAGATCGTCTGCAACCAGCACCAGTTACCTGCCTGTTTTGGAAAACGCCTCTGACTCTTTGCCTGTGATCCCGGACCCGCTCGACTACTTCTGTGTTCTCCAGCCCCGGTAATCTTGACCTGCCTTCCGTCCCTCTTCTACGAATACCGCCTAGTCCTTGACTGTACTGCTGCTTCGTTTCAATTGCTGTTGTGTGGGTGTTTCCCCCAGGACTTCCCGGATCATCCAGCTCCTGCCATCGCTGTTCGGCTACTGGGGGAACACACACACGCAGACTCTTGGAACTCCTGTACCCCCCCCGGAACCCCTGAAACCCCCTTAACCCCCAACCCTTAAATAAACTTTTGAACGTGACGCTTTTGTGGTCCTCGTCCTGTTTGGTGTCTGACAGATATGGTCATATGTATACTATTGATATGGTCATATATATACTATTGATATGGTCATATATATATGTTGATATGGTCATATATATACTATTGATATGGTCATATATATACAGTCATATATATACTATTGATATGGTCATATATATACAGTCATATATATACTATTGATATGGTCATATATATATATGTTGATATGGTCATATATATACTATTGATATGGTCATATATATATATATAATATTGATATGGTCATATGTTGATATGGTCATATATATATACTATTGATATGGTCATATACATACTATTGATATGGTCATATATATGTTGATATGGTCATATATATACTATTGATATGGTCATATATATATACTATTGATATGGTCATATATATATATATATATATATATATATATATATATATATATATATATATATATATATATATATATGTTTATATGGTCATATATATATATTATTGAAATGGTCATATACATACTATTGATATGGTCATATATATATATATATATATATATATATATATATATATATATATATATACTATTGATATGGTCATATATATACTATTGATATGGTCATATATATATACTATTGATATGGTCATATACTATTGATATGGTCATATATATACTATTGATATGGTCATATATATGTTGATATGGTCATATATATACTATTGATATACTATTGATATGGTCATATATATACTATTGATATGGTCATATATATATATATATATATATATATATATATATATATATATATATATATATATGTTGATATGGTCATATATATATACTATTGATATGGTCATATATATGTTGATATGGTCATATATATACTATTGATATGGTCATATATGTACTATTGATATGGTCATATATATATGTTGATATGGTCATATATATACTATTGATATGGTCGTATATATATATATTATTGATATGGTCATATATATACTATTGATATGGTCATATATATACTATTGATATGGTCATATATATGTTGATATGGTCATATATATACTATTGATATGGTCATATATATACTATTCATATGGTCATATATATACTATTGATATGGTCATATATGTACTATTATATTGACCCTTTCAACAATAAAAACAAAAACAATGCTTGAACGTTCTATTTGTGCCCCAATCTACTTCCTCTGCATTAAGATAACATATGGAATGTTAAAAAGGAAGTCTTGTGGAGCCAACTATGATGCTGATAATGGAACTCTCTTGAAAGGGTCTATATGTTGATATGTTCCAATGTTGCTTGTTACAGTAGATGCCACACATGCATATGGGGTTGAATAGATACGGAACACTGGAGCGGAACACTGGGCTTGTTAGATGCCACACATGCATATGGGGATGAATAGATACGGAACACAGAAGCGGAACACTGGGCTTGTTAGATGCCACACATGCATATGGGGTTGAATAGATACGGAACACAGAAGCGGAACACTGGAGCGGAACACTGGGCTTGTTAGATGCCACACATGCATATGGGGATGAATAGATACGGAACACAGAAGCGGTAATTCCGGAACACTGGAGCGGTAAGGAGTCTATCCCAGATGAATATTTTACGTAAGGATTCTGTCAACTTTGGAGCAGGTGGTCAGACACACACACCCCCATGATCCCTGGTGTTCTAGCCATTCCAGTGGTGACACACACACACACTCATGATCCCTGGTATTCTAGCCATTCCAGTGGTGAGAATGCAAAGCTGTGATGTCATTAAGCTGCTACACAAGTGTGTGTGTGTGTGTGTGTTTGCCCATGCATTCTGTTGGGTTCCTGAGCAGCGCCTGAATAAAGCTGGATTAATGACTAGATTCTGTATGTGTATACATGTGTGTTATTCTGTGTGTGTGTGTGTGCATGTGTATGCATGCAAATGTGTGTGTGTGTGTGTGTGCATGTTTGTGTGTGTATGCATGAGTGTGTGTGTGCATGTTTGTGTGTGTATGCATGAGTGTGTGTGTGCATGTTTGTGTGTGTATGCATGAGTGTGTGTGTGCATGTTTGTGTGTGTATGCATGTGTGTGTGTGTGCATGTTTGTGTGTGTATGCATGTGTGTGTGTGTGCCCTGAAAGGAAATAAATAAATAAATGTATGTGTGTGCAATTCAATGACATTTATGAATGAAACACACACACACACAGTCTGTGGTGCTGGATTACATTCTAGTGGTGAGCAGATGGCGCCAGAAGTGCTGCAGATTAAAGATCAGACACACACAGTCACACACACACACACACACACACACACACACACACACACACTCACTCACTCACACTCAACATTCGGAGCTGGCTATATTTAGGCCAAAGGAAAGTTGCAATTTTTTGGAGTTCTTGGATCTCCACTTTACGCAAAATCCAACTGAGATGCCGCTCGCGGATGATGGCTGTCAGTCGTCTTTCTGTTGCGGTGACGCTTCAGTCGCTCAAACCACAGAAACACCAGGTTTATGGTTGGGTACTGGTCCCCTTCAAGTTCACGCTGGGCATCATAAAATGGCTGCAGGAACTCGACAAGAAAGTCAAGGACATCTGGAGATATGGCATCGATCCGCCAGCCCCTCTGCACGCTCATCTAGTTTTTCGCGTAGTTCTTGATATACCGAGCGGACAGAATTTAAGGTCAGATATACCGTGCTAAACCTCGTGTCTGCCATTTGGATGACGGTTTTTGACAGCAAAGCTGAGGGATTTGTTTTTTGAGGTACTAGTAAAGCAGGAGTTGTGATTGGTGAGGGCCAATTCAGAAACATGAACTGAGGGCCACCTGAGGGCAGGGGGAGAAAAAGAAAAAATCCCATTTGTAATCATTTTAATGATTAACAGGTTGCATCTCTACAGTTTATATTTATTGCATTAAACACATTTTAATTCATAACTGAGGCTAAACCTGGCAAAACATGTGAAAATCTTAGCCTGGTTTAAAGATTAAAGAAAAATTAGGATATTTGTTTTCAAGTAGCAGGGAATTCAAGCCAAACCGGTGCAACTCTGCCATCAATCATTATGTTAAGCCCACCTACCGACTCATACACGATTTCAATGTCCTGATTAAGTTTCGATTTCTGGAGCGCACAAGCCAACGGAGAGTTGCTAGACTAGATTTCTAGGCTAAAGAAAGATTGCAATGCACACACAATCCCTGGGGTTCTCTACCCTCAACAGACAAATTTGGATATAACAGTTCTGGTTGCAGTCCATTTGAAGTACAAACTTATTTAGAACAAACAGTCTCAGTGTGCCTTGCTTCTTATCAGCATAGGCCTTATTCAGGGCCAATTCCAGCTACCAAAGCACCACAGGAAAACCTGACGGCCACTAAACGGAGATTC
>NC_055980.1:30374720-30409720 GCF_018492685.1 Alosa sapidissima
CTCACCACAAAGGAAGTTACTGAACCCATCGCACGGTTATATTACCGAGCTCTGAAAATCCACAGTAATCTTCCCAAATGGACTCACCACTGCACTGCGCTCACTTAATCACATGCTCTGTCTTTTCAAAATTTTATTTACAGTTATGCTATTTCTTTTTACTATCAACTCCAACACAGCACTTCACGAACACTCATCTCTCTCTAGCCAACACATAACATGCCTCAAGTGCGTGCCACTAGGTCAGTTTCCACGGATCTCCACCCAGTGCCCTCATACAACAATGGCTTTGGCCAGAGGTCCTTCATACATACGGCTACCAGAGTTTGGAATGGCATTCCTCAACACATCAGAGAATTACAATTCATCACACAATTAAAAAAAAACTATAAACTGCTACTCCTCAATACATACACTTGCAAACACTGACCTCTATCCATCACTGTCTGTGCTAAGTCTGATGTCTATATGTTTGCCTAGTGTTGTATGTAAATGTGATGTGTCCTGTCCCTGTTACTTGTTATATGTGCTGCAGAACAGGAACCTGCTGGAAATCAGTTTTTTCACTGAGTCAGGCCCGTTTTAAACTGTAACTTTGTTACTTTTAATACTTTCCTGTATAATAAATATGAAATGAAAATGAAAATCAGGAAAACCATGCACCAAACACCATCCCATACATAACACAAATACATCAGGAAAACCATGCGCCAAACACCATCCCATAATTAGCACAAATACATTAGCACCAAACACCATCCCATAATTAGCACAAACTCATTAGTACAGCATCAAACACCATAACCATAATTAACATAAACACATTAGGAAAACAATGCACCAAACACCATGCTCATAATTAACACAAACACATTAGGAAAACAATGCACCAAACACCATCCCATAATTAGCACAAATACATTAGCATCAAACTCCATCCCATAATTAACACAAACTCAGTAGTACAGCTCCAAACACCATACTCATAATTAGCACAAACTCATTAGTACAGCTCCAAACACCATACCCATAATTAGCACAAATACATTAGTACAAACACCATACTCATAATAAGCACAAACTCATTAGCATCAAACATCATACTCATAATTAACACAAATACATTAGCATCAATCACCGTATTCATAATTAACACAAAGTCATTAGTACAGCTCCAAACACCATACTCATAATTAACACATTAGGAAAACAATGCACCAAACACCATCCCATAATAATAAGTCGTTTTGGTAAAATTTACGAAATTAAATTATTGTACTCAAACAAACGGCCATAAACTAAGCTTTCCAACGATATGTATATCGAGGGTATTGCAAAAAGTATCGCTAAGATAACTGCATGCAAAGTTGGTATGGTTCTCCTCACACGATACGCCAAAAAATCACCTTTTTAAGTAAATTGTCATGTGCGATAGTGTGAGGGAACAGCTATGATTAGCCTTACGGTAGCGTGACTTTGAAGCGGATGACTGACTATGCAGTTTCAACCGTGCAATGAGTCTTTTTCTGCCCCCTAGTTAATACCTGGGACAGTCATAAGGTGTCACTATAGAATATAATTAATGTATTTCGGCGGAAGTAAGGGGAGAGGTAGTTCTGTGTACACAGATTGTGTATAGCCTAGCCTACTTTTAAAATGCGCTAGCCTACTTCAATGGAAAACTTCTCCTGGTCACTAAAATGACGCCAGGATATTTCTAAAACTTCGTGCTTTTGACCGTTTGTGCCCTGAAAGACAAGTCTTTCACATTCATATTCGGTTACATCTGGCAAAAACGATATAGAACTGACACATTGAGTAACGAGTAATGAGTAGCCTAATGAGTAAATTAGCTCTACCGTACCCTACCGTAAAGCCTTATAGAGGCGTGGACAAAGGGAATGACTGCTAATGTGTTGAATCTTCACCTAAATAAAGTAAGGGTTTAACAGTCAAAACGTATGTTTATCCGTGAAATTTGTTCACAATATGAAAGTGTAGACTGCATACTGTCGAATTATGCAAAAACGTGAAATTCAACATTTTAACCTGTACGTTTGTTTATCGTGGATTTTCTCAAAATAGCACCGTGCGCAAAACGACTGGTTTCGCCTTGCAGGGTCACAAATACATTAGTACAGCACCAAATACCATATTCATAATTAACACAAACTCATTAGCATCAAACACCATATTCATAATTAACACAAACTCATTAGCATCAAACACCGTATTCATAATTAGCACAAATACATTAGTACAGCACGTGCGTACTGTAAGCGTTTTGTGTGTGTGTGCTTGACAGTAGGCTACTACATCAGGTAATTGCCTGTAGGCTACAAATGTATGCTGCATGCCTACGGTATTGGGTTTTTGGCAACGCCCCGACTGTTCCAAGTCTGGTACACACACACACCTCAGCAGCAGGTTATCAGTGTTCCCCTCAGGAAGATCAGACAATCCCAACACACTCTATCCAAAGAATCATCAAATTGTTATCTGTTTGAGAAGATCAAAGCTTCTCCAGATAATGTTGTAGGGCAGTGTTTTTGGATTTAAAAAAGGCCTTTGATACAGTTAACCACAGTGTCTTGCTCAATAAATCAAAGCAATTTAAAATGTCGCCTGAAGCTCTGAAATGGCTCAAATCATACCTGGAGGGTAGACAGCAGTGTGACAGGGTCAAAGGGGTGAAGTCCAGTATGCTTGCAAACAGCATGGGTGTACCACAAGGATCCGCGCTTGGTCCATTGCTGTTCACAATGTACATTAATGACCTTCCGAGCTGCTGCCCAGGTGTCAACTGCCAGATGTACGCTGATGACACCATCATCTATGTGTCCGCTAAAACACCCAGCCTGGCAGGAGAGCACCTGACGCATCTCAGAATGGCTTGAGTCGTCCCATCTAACTCTTAATGTAAAAAAAAAACTGTGTCCATATGCTTCTCCATGAGTAACAGGCCTGATCATGAATTATTTGAGGTTAGGATTAAAGAAGAAATCACTGAAGTAATGAGTGAAGTGAAGTACTTAGGGATCCTCCTAGACAAACATTTAAAATTGGACAGTCAGGTTAAGTACATCTGTATTAAGGTCAAACCAAATTTAAACTGTTTTCGTTTTATCAGAAAGAACCTGTCACACCAAGCTGCAAAACTATACATGCATGCAACGATTTTCCCTCATTTATCATATTGCATCACATCATGGTCACAGGCTTCCTCAACCACTATGAAACCTATAGTCACAATATACAAGCAAGCAATAAAAATCATGGACCAGAAACCACTGAAATGGCATCACTGACACTGCCATATTTTAAGGAAACACAACCTTCTCACTTTTGAAAATGTTATCAATTTTAGTACTCTAAGATTATTTTTTAAACGTCAAGACTGTTTTCTGAACTGGCCATCAGGCGTCAGAGCTCTCACAGAGCGATCACCCGAGCCTCCACCTGTGGTGATTGTCTCGTCCCAGGATGCAAGACTTCTTTCTGCCAGTCTGCTCTCTCTGTAAAGGGGGCCAAACTTTGGAACTCTCTACCCACTGAGCTAAAGTTATAAACTAACAGAAAAGCTTTTAACAAAGGACTCAAACAATAGCTAAAATCTAAACAACAGTGATCACATGAATAGTCCTTAACCGGTTTATTGCTTGCTCAGATTGCCTTTGCTCTGTATCCCATTTATGTTCCTTACATTAAAAATTGCTTGTATTTCTTTGATTTATTTTTGCTTTGATTTGTTGTTGTTTTTTTCTATCTTTGTCTGGTTTTTCCTCTTTCCTTTCTTGAGATTTTAATTGCTCTATCTTTTCAAAAGCCGCCGATGGACAAGTGTTGCGAATTAGCACCTGTGCTAAAAACACTCAAACAATGCATCTGGTTTGTCCAATGTAATTGCTATGTCCATATCAAATAAACATTAATAATAATAACAACTAGAAATGCAATTCCAAGGAATTACCAGTGCATGAAAATGCTAAAGTTGTGATGTCAAATATCATCTATAGTTAAAACAGATAATACAGAGATGGTTACTACGGTGATGATAGGATAGACATGGTGGTTGCATAGCTTAATAAGATATTTAGATAGTTTAAAAGTAGATTGTTTAAAAGTTGAATGTAAAAAGTTCAGTAGTTTAATGGGTTACATTGTTTAACAGTGGATTATTGTAGTGAGGACTTTTATTTTGAAACAGTTTTGGGCAGAGGAGTTGAGTAGGATGTGTAGTCTTAATTGACCCAGATTGTATGCTTAACCCTTTAGGTGCCAGAGGTTTTTTTCCGAAACGATCAATTTTGACATCTTCATTTCAAAAGGCTATATCTTAAAAGTGATAAGAGATAGAGACTTTCTGTAAATTAGAGAAATATGAAGGATGACCCAAAGTTTATGTAGAGATTAAATGTTTATATCTAATTTGCATATAATGACGTCATATGGTGGCGGCCATCTTGGATTATAACATTTTCATGAAAAGTCGCATGTTTGAATGATAAAATGCACCACTTCTTTCCCCCCAAAATGTCCCTCACCTTCTGTATGCTATATTGCACAATACTGAATGCTCAGGTAAATAGTAAGTAGTGAACAAACTGTGTAAATCATTACTAATAAATGGCAGAAACAAACCAAATGCATGTAGCAGTAGACTGGCCTTTTGCTGTAGAGATTTTCCATTTACTACATACAGTAGGCACTCTGATTCCATGTATGGGGCACATATATATTATTCAGATGACACACAAACACAAGTAGACAAGACCTGTTTAGTTCAAAAGCTCATTTGCCACGGCAAGGCACAGATCAGGAGTGAGATGACGAGACAAGACAAGAGACAATGTTAGTATTTTTTTTCTTTTTGTTGTTTTTGTTGATGTTTTTTTGTTTTTTTTCTTAGCTGACAAAGACACACACATCACAAGGACATGAACACACAAAAAGGAACACATAGTGTACTGTATGTCCTAAATGATCAGGGAAGTAGATAGCAAATCAACCGTGTAAATCATTACTAAATGGCTGACATTTTTTTTTTTTATGTAGCAGGCCTTTTGCTGTAGAGATAATGACTCCCTATCCCTATCCATACAGGGCCGGCATTCCCATCATCTTGTGATAGACTATGCATGACCTAATGCGTGTGTGTGTGGGAGAGGGAGAGGGAGAGAGCGTGTCACCACCTCCACCATTCGAGCAGCATGGCCAGATCTGCCTCGCGCGTGCCGAGTGGAGAGAATTTGCGCAGCTCGGACTAGGCCTACTGTCATTCTCATTGCGACTCCCCACACTGCCACTACGTTCCCCCCTAACTGTCCTATGAGCACTTCGACCTCGTCTAACATACCCAGTGGCATTAGACAAAGGCTTCACCACGTTACTGTCGCCGCGATTGTGGAGAGGCACACGTTCATAAGACAGAAGCTAGCGCTATGGACATTATGCTACCTCCATTATGCTACCTCCAGCCTCGTTCGCCACACCACTAACACCCTGCTAACTTCCCGATGAACACTCCGAACCCGTGAAACATTATTCCCACCAGTGACATTGGGCAAACGATTCAACGTTTGTGCTTGGTGTAAGCTAAACTATGGAGTAAACTCTCACTTTGTCCAGCTGCATCATTGCAAGGCAGGGACGCATCTGAAGCCTCACTAAACGAATCACCGTCATTTTCTGAAGGCAGATATTCCCCTTCAGAATCAGGGTCCGCGGAATAGAAGACCCAACACTTCATTTCAGGTAAACTTTTTTGATGCCATTAGACGATAATCTAATGCAAATACTCACTGACGTTGACAATATCGCTCTGACAAAGTGGCTCACACGCACACTAGCTCCGGTATTTCACGCACTGATTCAATGCGCTGTAGCTAGAAAGTTTTGTTTAAAGCGTGCCCTTTTTTCGACTCGGGGATGACATATGACATGTCTGCCATCTAGTGGAGTGGAAGTTGAACGAAATATGACACCCTATTTGACTAAATCGGCCGTTTTATTCAGTACCGCATCTTGTCGACTATAGTCGCCTGTGGCGCCTAGAGGGTTAAAGCCCGAGGCTGCAGGTGGCCTGAACACCTGCCATAGGATTCTAATTGCTTAATGGCCGTATTATGATGTCATAATCGGCAATGTTAAGTCTATGGGGATTTTTAAAAAGTTTTTCTTTAATAGTTTAAAAAGTATAAAAGTTTCAAAGATAGCATGCAGATAATACAGAGATGGTTACTACGGTCGCGCTAGGATAGACATGGTGGTTGCATAGCTTAATAAAAGTTGATAGTTTAAAAGTAGACTGTTTAAAAGCTGAATGTAGATAGTTTAAAAGTTGTTGATAGACAGTAGATAGTTTAAAAGTTGTTGATAGACAGCTAGTTTAATAGATAGTTTAATGATAGTTTAAAAGTAGACCGTTTAAAAGTTGAAGGTAAATAGTTTAAAAGTTGTTGACAGACTGGAAGTTTAATGAATGTTGATATTCAAATAGTTTAATGGCTGTGTATAGGTAGATATTTGACGATAACTGAAAGTTGGAATGGCTCTAATGTTTGCTAGCAGTTATGCTAAGGTTTTTAACTATGCTAACCATGCTACTTAGCTAACGTTTTCTAGCAGTTTAATGAATGTTGATATTCAAATAGTTTAATGGCTGTGTATAGGTAGATATTTGACGATAACTGAAAGTTGGAATGGCTCTACTGTTTCCTAACAATTATGCTAAGATTTTTAACTATGCTAACCATACTACTTAGCTAATGTTTTATAGCAGTGCTAACAATGCTAACCATGCTACTTTGTTAACTTAATTAACGTTTTCTAGCAGTTTTGCTAAATATGCTAACTATGCTAACCATGCTACTTAGCTAACTTAACTACTGTTTTCTAGCAGTTTTGTTAAACATGCTAACTATGTTAGCAATGTTAACCATGTGACTTAGCTAACCTAGCTAATCATTTTTAGTAGTTATGCTAACTAGCATGCTAACAATGCTAACCATGTGACTTAGCTAACCTAACTAATCATTTTTAGCAGTTTTGCTAAAAATGCTAGCAATGCTAACTAGCTAGAGTGGGTAGGAGTCATAGTTGATGACAAGTGTTGACATGTTAAAGTTAAAAAGCTGACAAGTTAAAAGTTGTTGATAGACAGCTAGTTTAATAGATAGTTTAAAAGTAGACTGTTTAAAAGTTGAATGTATATAGTTTAAAAGTTGTTGATAGACAGCTAGTTTAATAGATAGATAGTTTAATGATAGTTTAAAAGTAGACCGTTTAAAAGTTGAATGTAAAAAGTTCAGTAGTTTCATGGGTTACTTTGTTTAAAGGAGAATTCCGGTGTGATATTGACCTAAAGTGTATTGAAACATGATACCGAGTGTGAACGTATGTCTCATAGCCCATCTCGGCTTGTCCCCTGCACTCCAAAATCTGGCGCTAGTTAGCCGATGCTACCAACAGCTTTTTCCAATGGTGGTGCTTCGGCATCGGGCTAGCCATGCAAATAAATCACTGTTTTACACCATTTACGAGGCTCAATGTATCTCCACACTTCATTGGTAGACTTCCGAGGGCCCTGATATTTAAAACGAGACATTGAGAACTTTGAAAAAGCACTGGTAGTTTACTTACAAGACGATTTATACAGACAGTATCTTCACAAAGTTTAGCGTTTGCAGCCATCTTGAATTCAGTGGAAATGCATGGATTCCAGTTGCTGCTACTGGAAGAAACTGGAATCCATGCATTTCCACTGAATTATTTTTGGAATCTGAACCCTTATCATACCTGTTCATTCTTACTCGTCGTTTTGAAGAATGTTTTTAAGTTAAACTGTTCAAGAGAAATTGTGTACGGAAAAAGTGGTAAGCGGAATAATAAGTTGCCTAGGAAGAATAGTACAGTGCATTTTCATGCACTGTACACACACACACACACACGCATGGAGGACACACCTCTCAGCAGCAGTTTATCAGTGTTCCCCTCAGGAGGATCAGACAATCCCAACACACTCTCTCTATCACACACGAGATGGCTGTCATGAGAGTGTTTTATTTATTATTTTGGTGTAAATAAACACATACACACACACGCAGGAGGAGGCTGTCATGAGAGTGTTTTATTCATTCTTACAAGTGTGTAAATCAGACACATACACACACACACACACACACACACACACAGAATATGTGTGTTTTATTACAGTGTGTAAAACACTCGTCAGACCACGCCCACCTAGCAAAGGCATGTCCTGTTGCTAAGCAGCCAGAAGTGGGCGGGGCTTCACTGTAGTACACTCAAGATTTAAAAACGCTATGACTGTCATCCATGCTACACTGCACCCACCCACACACCCACACACACACACACAGAACGGTAGGGGTAGGGGCTTTAGTAGTTTATCATGGTTGAGTTTAGTGAAATGTTCCTCTGACCATCTCCTCTTCATGTGCTGATGGTTCCATGGTAACCATGCGACAGACGGAACAGTTCTAATACTTCATTTAATGGAACACAGAGAGAGCGTAACAGACATGATGCTTAGCGTGAGGACACGACGTCCAAAGAGGTTTGGCTGCAGAAGAGTCCTTAACACAGAAAACCCGCAAACACACACACGCACACACTCACATACGCACACACTCACACGCACACACACACACACACAAAACGCTTCCTGGGGCAGGGATGACCTCCTTCCTGTTTGGAAGGGGCTTAGTGATGATGTGGCAAACTGTGATTGGGCGAAAAAGAGGGGTGAAGGCAGACTCCGCCTCCTCTAGTCCTCGCCTGCCTTCATGCCTCGCACATCCCCCTCGTTTCGCATCTGCACACAAACAAACAAACAAACAAAACTCCTCATTTCAATGAAACAATTAAAACGGCCTCATACAGTTTGAGGGGTGTGTGTGTGCGTGCATGCGTGTGTGTGTGCGTGCGCATGCATGTGTGTCTGTGTGTGTGTGTGTGTGTGCGTATGTGTGTGTGTGCATATGTATGTATGTGTGTGCGTGTGTATGTGTGTGTATGCGTGTGTGTGCGTGTACCTGGTCCAGCTCTCTCTGCGTTTCCTCCTCCATACGTGTGTGTGTGTGTGCACGTGTGTACCTGGTCCAGCTCTCTCTGCGTCTCCTCCTCCGTGTGTGTGTGTACCTTGTCCAGCTCTCTCTGCGTCTCCTCCTCCGTGTGTGTGTGTGTGTGTGTGTGTGTGTGTGTGTGTGTGTGTGTGTGTGTACCTGGTCCAGCTCTCTCTGTGTCTCCTCCTCCATGCGTGTGTGTGCGTGTGTGTGTGTGTACCTGGTCCAGCTCTCTCTGTGTCTCCTCCTCCATACGTGTGTGTGTGTGTGTGTGTGTGTGTGTGTACCTGGTCCAGCTCTCTCTGTGTCTCCTCCTCCATGCGTGTGTGTGTGTGTGTGTGTGTGTACCTGGTCCAGCTCTCTCTGTGTCTCCTCCTCCATGCGTCGGATGTCGTCCATGGAGAGGTCCACCCAGCGGTCCAGCCAACAGAAGAGCTGCCGGTGGAAGTTAGTGAAGAGACGCTTCTCCTGCTGCTCACACACACACACACAGAGGGGAGGGGGAAAGGTCGAGAGGGAGAGAGAGTGTGTTAGCTACCTGCTCGTTTGAATACTGGTCATGTTTAGTTGGTGCTCTGGTGAATACTGGTTAGCTTTAGTTCCTGAGCTTGTGATTTTTTTTCTATTTCTATGTGTGTGTGTGTGTGTGCGTGTGCGTATGTGTGTGTGTGTGCGCCTCATATCATGAACTGCGTATGTGTGTGTGTGCGCCTGATATCATGAACTGCGTATGTGTGTGTGTGTGTGTGCGCGCGTATGTGTGTGTGCGCCTGATATCATGACCTGCGTATATATGACCATATGACACCAATGGCCACTAGTGTGTTATCTAACGCATAATAGCATTTTGCCGTGTTTACCAACGCCATAACCTAATCCTAGAGGGCGCCATAACCTAACCATAATCCTAGAGGGCGCCATAACCTAACCATAACCCTAGAGGGCGCAATAACCTAAACATAATCCTAGAGGGCGCAATAACCTAACCATAACCCTAGAGGGCGCCATATACTTGCCGTTGACATACACGCGGAAGTGAGACGATAAGTGGTGTGTGTGTGTTTACGCGGCGTTGACGTACACGCAGATAGCTCAAAATGCGTGCAGATAACACGCCAGTTGGCTATTTTTGAAGTGGCGTGAATATTTACGCAAAACCATGATACCAAGTTGTTCCTATGGTGATGTGAATAGTACTTACTTATTTGGCAAAGTCAGCTCTAACGTTAGTTTCTTAGAGTGTAAAGTAGTTGGCTCTAACGCTAGTTAGTTCCTGAGAGTGTAAAGTAGTTGGCTCTAATGCTAGTTCCTGAGAGTGTAAAGTAGTTGGCTCTAATGCTAGTTCCTGAGAGTGTAAAGTAGTTGGCTCTAATGCTAGTTCCGGAGAGTGTAAAGTAGTTGGCTCTAACGCTAGTTAGTTCCTGAGAGTGTAAAGTAGTTGGCTCTAATGCTAGTTCCTGAGAGTGTAAAGTAGTTGGCTCTAATGCTAGTTCCGGAGAGTGTAAAGTAGTTGGCTCTAATGCTAGTTCCGGAGAGTGTAAAGTAGTTGGCTCTAACGCTAGTTAGTTCCTGAGAGTGTAAAGTAGTTGGCTCTAATGCTAGTTCCTGAGAGTGTAAAGTAGTTGGCTCTAATGCTAGTTCCGGAGAGTGTAAAGTAGTTGGCTCTAATGCTAGTTCCTGAGAGTGTAAAGTAGTTGGCTCTAATGCTAGTTCCGGAGAGTGTAAAGTAGTTGGCTCTAACGTTAGTTCCTGGTTCCTGAGAGTGTACAGTAGTTGGCTTTAACGTTAATTCCATAGTGTGTAGTAGTAGTATTACTGTTATATTTGCATTTCTGAATTATGCATGGCTATCAAGTCCTTTTGCTTTGTTTATTGAAAGCAGGGCTGCAACTAACGATTATTTTCATAGTCTAATTGTTAGACTAATAAAATACCAGAAAATTATGTTTTTTATGCTATTAAATGAGATGATGTTTTTTTATGTTATGTATCAATGTTTAACCCACCCAATGTTTGTCTAACATCAATGTTTGCATTGCCGTACCAATGTATGCTTGGTGAGCTAGCGCTAGAAGGACTACATTATATCAGCTAACATCAATGTTTACGTTGCCATACCAACGTACGCTTGGTGAGCTGGTGTTAACAACTGGATGCTTTCGGCTCAGATGTTGAATCATCGTTGACGTGCTGTTGTGGTATGCCAGTTCTACTCTGCAGTGGACACACTGCACCTTGTTGTCTTCTAAGTTTGAAAAGATCCCAAAACTTAATTAATTCTCTGTTAATTCTGAAAGTGGTGTGCATGCAGTGATAACAGTCTGTGTGACACAATGATCGCTGAGCTGAGCAGGCCAGATAACGTGAGTGATAGGAATTAAACGAAGCCGTTTCAGCCCTATCTTTAATGCTAGTTGAGTGTGTGTGTGTGTATGTGAGTGTGCCAGATAATGTGAGTGATAGGAATAAACAAAGCCTCGAGGCGGAGAATTTTCCTCGATCATTTTTTGTAATCAAATTATTCGAGGTACTCGAGTAATCGTTTCAGCCTTATCTTTAACGCTAGTTGTATGTATGTGTGTGTGTGTACGTGTGTGTATATATGTGTGTGTGTGTGCGAGTGTGTGTGTGTATGTGTACGTATATATATATATATATATATATATATATGTGTGTGTGTGTGTGTGTATGTCTCACCTTGTGAATGAAGCTCTCTACTCGGCCCTGCAAGCCCCACCAGCGGAAGTGCACCGTCACCAGCTTATATGCCGTCATGTAGGGGCAGCTGCTGTTATGGAGCTCTTTCTGCACACACACACACACACACACACCGTCATGTAGGGGCAGCTGCTGTTATGGAGCTCTTTCTGCACACACACACACACACACACACCGTCATGTAGGGGCAGTTGCTGTGTGACACACACACTCACACAACCAGAAATTGTGAAAATTCCGGAATCTGCTAAAAAATTATCTTTTGTCACGTGTATGTTTGGAAATAATGATCAGAAACTCACTGAACACACATACACACACACACACACACGGTCACCCACACACACAAACTCACCAAACTTGAACTGTATGTTCACAGCAGTTGGTACATCTAGCTTTTATTTAGAAAAATATACATCCTCAACATGCATATGTGGGAAAACTCCGAGTTCACGTTCATCAAGGGAAAACAGCGTGTTGCATTGTGACATGATGTTCCCACGTTTGTTTGAAAGTTCTTTACTCATAAAACAAGGCATTGAAAAGTTTGTAAATACACCAGGAGTTTATTTAAATAAGACTTGCCTGATGGATGCTACTATCTGCTACTATACCGCTGCGTCGACATTACTTCCGTGATTTGGAAAAAGCCCGTAAAATAGGGGTGTAAAGATTAACCGATAGGTATCGGTATCCGTTTTTAACGTGTAAGATACGGCTACATCAATAAGTGAAGCCCCGTATCGGAATAAAACTGAAATGAACCGGTCGCTATATCGATTTACTTGTTACGAATCGGTTCACAACCTTTTCTGCTCGCTCAGACTCTCATTTACATTGCAAGCAGCGCATTCATCCCACTTCCTGTTTTGAAGCTACACGTGGCACGGATTTGTGGGTAATGCAGTTCGTTTTTGGCTACCTTCATTGCCCAAAGTTGTCAAAGGACCTCATTACCCATATATCTACTGCAACTTAAGCACGTGACAACTCGCACTCGGTCGTTTGTTTGAGAATTTTTACTCTTTTGTTTTATCGTCCAGCGCAATATTTAAACACTTACTATAGCATTCCTAAAAAGCAATGATAGTCTGTAGAGTAGCCTTACGTTTGATGAAGGGATTTCCTTAATGTTAAAGAATAATTTGGCCCTTGCTGCTAAAACGAACACAAATTACAAATTACTATTATTTTGTTCATATTCAGTCAGACTTGTGGCATTATAGGTTTCTGCATATTAGGTCTACCGTTGGAACAAAATAAGCCCAGAGAGTTCATTGACATGTAGGCCTATTTTAGTCTTGTAGGCTATATGAGAAAAGGGGTTCACTCTTTATTACGACATCCCATTATTATGACAACCCTCTATTACGACATACCGTTATTACGACATGCCTCTACTCCGACTTTTTTTAGTACCGCTATTCCGACATTACCAATCCTCATTTTCAATTTATCTCAGTTCCTGTATCCTATCAAATTCCAACATCCTAGATGCATGGATGAGCTGTAGTCATGTCATCTGCACCTGCAGCTACATCAACAATCCACCCGCCATCCACTCCAAACAATGTTTTTCCCAATAATTGATATCTGCACACATTTCAGTCAAAACCTTAGGTGATTTTGAACTGGCCATGTGAATAAATGTTACACATTATATGTAAAACACAGGTAGCTCTCCTCATTTTATTCTCTAAGCTCTCGGGGGAAAACGGTTAGAAACTCCATGCATCAAACAAACTCTGTGCATGCAGGCCACCTATAATAATTCATTAATGGCCGTCAATCATTGGCCAATTGCGCAAAGACGGGCGGAATTCTTGCTCCAGTAGCCTAAACCACTTCAGTGAACGTTCAAATAACCCCCAGAGTTCAGTGTCCATCAGGGTGTTCAAACTGGGTGTGCGATATATTCAAGTTGCTTATATTGCATTTTAGAGGACAATGATAAAGCCATGTGCAACGCATTTTGGCTTGCCAGCAGGTTAGATAAACTCAATTTACTACACAATAATGTAGGCTAGGAATATATCTTTTATATGTCATGCGTGCAGTTGTTGAATTGCACATAACATGTCTGCATATTTATTTAGTCTTCTTTCTCTCGACTCTAGGCTATCGCATGCATCATCATGGCCCTATAATTGTGCAAAGACAGGCGGGATATCCGACGCTCCTTTTACAGTAAACCACTTTACAACGAACGTTCAAATAACCCCCAGAGTTCAGTGTCCATCAGTCCCAACATTTAGAAAAACATAATCGAAAAGTCCAAGCGTGAATTGGGTGTGTTTTGATTTTGAGAGGGACTGGAGAAGGGCCGTATGTCTCACAGCAACTGTGATAACCTTGTTTCTTGAAGGCTATCCTAACCTCCAAATATCCACATCTAATGAGGGTCGGCGACTATCCAATACCCAATACTATTTGCAATACCCTCGATATGCATATTATTGGAAAGTTTAGTTTATGACCGTTCGTGTAAGTACAATAACTTAATTTTGTAAATTTTACCAAAAAGACTAGTTTCGCCTTGCAGGGTCACATTTCATTTGTTGTCTTATCTTTATTTATTCAAAACAATTCGTAGGTATCTATACTCTAGTATAGTCTAATTACCACCAGACACAAATAATCATCACAATCATCATAGGATAAATCTCTCTCCAAAATCTCTTCCACTGAGATGCACGCGCTATAGGCTATAATTTAGACTACCCGACATTTCAAATGTGACTCTCTAATCAACTTGTTTTAGCTCTTAAACACGAAAAATACAATGTTCAACGGAGCTGGTGTGTGTGAGGCGCACTCTTAAAGACGCGACTAACCTTTCGGTTTCATTCGGTTAAAGTTCTTGTGCGTAGGCTATTATAGAATCCAATCCTGTCGATGCCCCTGCTATTTATCAATGTAGCCTTTTATTGTTTTTTTGCCATGAATCGTCTGAGCTGTGATGAAATCGTGTGTTGTTTAAAGTTGGGACGATTACTGTAGGCCTAGGCTATACTGCCCATATTGGAATAAAAAAAATAAAGGCCCACCCTAGGCCTACTTTGCAAAAGTCCACTCCGTTGAAAAATCCTGGCTATGGCACTGTTAATGACCTCGTGTCGGAATGGCAGGACGTTTGAAAAAAGGTCAAGTGCCGCTACTCCGACAATGAAAAAAAAAAATGTCGCAGTAGTGGGACGCCTGAAAATTAATGTTAATGCCGCCACTTCGACAATTGGGGGCCGTGCACACGACGCCGGTTTTTGTGAAACCGGTGAGGTTTTGTTAACGGTTAAGCCTTGCATGTACACGACGCCGGCAGTTTAGGAGACTGAAACCGACAGCTTTTGAAATCGGCTTCCGAAGTGGGAACTTTTGAAACCGCCGGCTAACTTTCGCGGTGCAGACGCCTGTAGGTGCGAAGCCGGCAACTTTATGACGACATAGCCCCACCTCTCAACTCAGCCACGGCACTCGACCTGACATGTTGCTTGTCAAAACAAACCAAACCATTTATTTATCATATTAAAATGTTTTTCTTTCCCCTGTCATGATTTATGTGCACAATGTAGCCTATCAGCCTTTAGTGGCTAAGTTAGAAGCACACGTTAGCTTAACTTAGTTAAACATTAGCTTACTGCATGTTAGTGTTTTCTCCAGTGGTGCTCAGACCTAATGCAATGCGTAGGCTAAACATTTGAAATTTCACATAGCAGTCACATAACTTGAAAATGAACTTTATTAGTTTAACAGTTGAATTGAAAACCGAATTGTCTGTAGTCTCCTTATTTCATGCGACTGCTTAACCAGAGCACTTATTAGACATTCTCTGGCTTAACAAACTGTTTCAACAATGTTTTCTTCTACGCGATTCACGCAAAATTATCGTGAAGCTTCTGCACAGCAGTGCCATTGACTGGTCTGGCATATGCACTACAGCACATTTAGCCGGTTACACCTCTGTGTGTACACGCAAGGTTTTTTCTTGCCAGAGTCGTTAAAGCGGTAAGAGAAAATCCACCCGGCGGTGTCGTGTAAACGGCCTCTTAGATGCCAATGTCTAAGTAGCGGCATGTCGGAATAGCAGCATGTAACCATGAGAAAAAGCCAAGAGTGTCTTAAGCACCGTTTTGTTTTATTTTATTTCGGTATTGTCTTACCTCAACAATAGGCTACAGCTCCTTGAAAGCAATCAGATATAACTCTATAAAATCTATAAAGTCTCTAAAAATTTCTTTTTATGTTGTATTTGGCTGCTGTGTTTGACTGAAATGTAGACTATTCTTTTTTCATTTTCAATACAGTATATTATACAAACCTCAGTTTAGATAATCATATTCACACATTTTTTTTTGCCTAATTGACAACCATGACCATGATAATTGATAATATAAAATGAATGTGCACCTTGAGCAAATGATAAAAAATCTTTCAGAATGCTTTTCATTCTTGAACTGCACCGAATTGCATCGAATCGAATCGCATCGAATCGTACTGAATCGTTTTTTATGAACATGTATCTTTTCTTGTATCGAATCGTGCCCATGTATCTAGATGCTAATCGTATCGTCTTTTACATGAGAGATTCACACCCCTACCGTAAAAGTCCTGGCAGGAAGCGATTACATCAACGTTTTTTGGTATATATCCAGTTTTTAATATTTTTTTTCCGAAGTGTTTACAACTTAGTGTTAACTAATAATTGTTGCAAACTGGTACTACGAACAAAATATTAGTGCATTCCTGGATCTAACATCCTTATGCATGCTTCCTGCCAGGACTTTTACGGGCTTTTCCCAAATCACGGAAGTAACGTCGACGCAGCGATATAGTAGCAGATAGTAGAATCCATCAGACAAGTCTTAATTAAATAAACTCCTGGTGTATTTACAAACTTTTCAATGCCTTGTTTTATGAGTAAAGAACACAGTTGTACTACTGTAGAAGTTCCGTACCATTCAGGGCATTATTAGTGGGGTAATTTATGAGATAAAAGTTGGTACCAATACGACTGCAGAAACTCATGAGTTTCTGGCCACGGCTGCCCCCATATATACAGATATGCTATACTGATAAAGTGCCGCCTTGCTTCCCTTTTTGCCGATCTAAATGGTTCTAACTGCATGAATTCTTCATCAAATTAACTCGTTATGTCTATATTTCTGTCTAATATCGCTCATTTTAACAACATTAGAAGAAAACTGCCTATTCTGCATTGCTACACTAATCTCAAAGTCTTTTTCTAATAGAAGTTAAAAGTTTCAACTAGTCCACCTGTGACATCCCTAAGCATCTCTCCTCGCCGAGCTCACATCACTATTCCAGCTGACATCACTAATCACTAGTCCAGCTCACATCACTAATCACTATTCCAGCTCACATCACTATTCCAGCTGACATCACTATTCCAGCTGACATCACTAATCACTATTCCAGCTGACATCACTAATCACTAATCCAGCTGACATCACTATTCCATCTGACATCACTAATCACTATTCCAGCTGACATCACTATTCCAGCTGACATCACTATTCCAGCTCACATCACTAATCACTATTCCAGCTGACATCACTAATCACTATTCCATCTGACATCACTAATCACTATTCCAGCTGACATCACTATTCCAGCTGACATCACTAATCACTATTCCAGCTCACATCACTAATCACTATTCCAGCTCACATCACTATTCCAGCTCACATCACTATTCCACATCACTATTCCAGCTCACATCACTAATCATTAGTCCAGCTGACATCACTATTCCAGCTCACATCACTATTCCAGCTCACATCACTAATCACTATTCCAGCTCACATCACTATTCCAGCTCACATCACTATTCCAGCTCACATCACTAATCACTATTCCAGCTCACATCACTATTCCAGCTGACATCACTAATCACTATTCCAGCTCACACCACTAATCACTATTCCAGCTCACATCACTAATCACTATTCCAGCTGACATCACTAATCATTAGTCCAGCTGACATCACTATTCCAGCTCACATCACTAATCACTATTCCAGCTCACATCACTAATCATTAGTCCAGCTGACATCACTAATCCAGCTGACATCACTATTCCAGCTGACACCACTAATCACTATTCCAGCTAACATCACTAATCACTATTCCAGCTGACACCACTAATCACTATTCCAGCTCACATCACTAATCACTATTCCAGCTGACATCACTATTCCAGCTGACATCACTAATCACTATTCCAGCTGACATCACTATTCCAGCTCACATCACTAATCACTATTCCAGCTGACATCACTATTCCAGCTCACATCACTAATCCAGCTGACATCACTAATCACTATTCCAGCTGACATCACTATTCCAGCTCACACCACTAATCACTATTCCAGCTCACATCACTAATCACTATTCCAGCTGACATCACTATTCCAGCTGACATCACTAATCACTATTCCAGCTCACATCACTATTCCAGCTCACATCACTAATCACTATTCCAGCTGACATCACTATTCCAGGCGACATCACTATTCCAGCTGACATTTCAGACACACCTATCTGTGCTCACACAGGGACGCCTTGAACCTTGAAGAATTTTGAGTAGCACCTCGAGCCGAGAAAAAAAAATTGCAGTAAAAAAGATTTCAGTGGACTAGTCCAGCCTATTTCCACACAAATAGGAAGGCTGGTTCTATGTGGTTCTATGTCTACTTTCATTTGAATTTTTGCATGCGGTCACATAGTCTCTGCATGTAGTCGCGTAGCTGTAAGTTAGAGGAGTTAGAACAATAGTGACAAGTTATACCGTCTCTGTCACTCTCACACACACACACACACACACACAAATAGGAAGGAAGGCTGTGGTTCTATAACTGCTTTCATATTGTGCATTTCCTATGGTTATTGTGCATTATGTCACATAGTCTGTGCGTGTAGTGACGTAGCTCTGACCGCTAGTTTCATGTCCTCTCCTGGCAAGGGTTTTCCGCTTTAATGTTTCAACCCTCAGTGTATATCATGCTGAGATGAGTTTAGCTTTTGGTGTCACTTTTACCTCATTTAAAGCCTATAATTGCAGCATGTTAATGACATGGGAACCATAAAGACAAGTTTAAAATCAAAAGCCAGAGTTCACATGCGACAGAAAAGAAGCATATTTTTGGGATCTAGCGACGGAGAACTTTAATCACTGCGCACACACACACACACCAGGTGAACAAAGCACAAACCAGATCTTCATACAGGGACTCTCACAGAAGGTTGTGGATCTGAGTCTCGTACGTGTGTGTCTGTGTGTGTGTGTGTGTGAGAGTGAGTGAGTGTTTGTGTGGGTGAGTGTGTCTCTGGAATTGCAAACACACTGGACATTATCTCCATTTTTTAGAATGCTAAAAAAGTTAAAATATTTGAAGTGTCATGTGCTTTTGACCTATTTATGGAGGACTCATACTGTACAAAAACTCTCAAATACCAGCCTTTGATTTCTGCCATTGAGAACGTAGGATACAAATGCCAGCTCATTGTGTTAGTGTTTGGTAGCCTAGGTCATGTACATAGGTTGGCGGTCCGTGGACTTTGCATTGGGGGACTATATAGAACTAAGGCCAAGCAGCTAGTGAAGTACTGTTCCATATCAGCAATTATAGGAAGCATGTTTATTTGGAAGAGACCAGGCTTCCTATACCCCTGAATCTGTAAACTCATGATAGATTGTTGAACTGCTTTAATCTACTGGATTATTCAGAAGATTTGATTCCTAATGTAACTTGACTTGTAAAGTGGAATCGAATAAAGTATATAAAATGTGTGTGTAGGGGGTGTGTGTGTGTGTGAGAGCACCTTCCAACCGGGTCCTAGTGGCCCTCTGCCTGTTTTCTCTGAGTGGAATATAGCAGGGTCCTCATCTGGCTTATAATCCTGCAGGAGAGAGAGAGAGGGAGAGAAGGAGGGAGAGGGGGAGGGAGAGAGAGAGAAGAGAGAGAGGGGGAGAGGAAGGAAGGAGGGAGAGGGAGGTGGGAGGGGAAGAAACAGAGAAGGGAAGGTAGAAAGAGAAAGAGGGAGGGGCAGAGAGACCTACCTGTTAGAACACTCATTACATCATCTACCTGTTAGAACACTCATTACATTATCTACCTGTTAGAACACTCATTACATCACTCATTACAGCATCTACCTGTTAGAACACTCATTACATCACTCATTACACCATCTACCTGTTAAAACACTCATTACATCACTCATTACAGCATCTACCTGTTAGAACACTCATTACATCACTCATTACACCATCTACCTGTTAGAACACTCATTACATCACTCATTACATCATCTACCTGTTAGAACACTCATTAAATCATCTACCTGTTAGAACACTCATTACATCACTCATTACATCATCTACCTGTTAGAACACTCATTACATCACTCATTAAATCATCTACCTGTTAGAACACTCATTACATCATCTACCTGTTAGAACACTCATTACATCACTCATTACATCATCTACCTGTTAGAACACTCATTACATCATCGTCCTGTTAGAACACTCACCACATCGTCCACCTGGGAGCGATCTGCTATGTCGATGGGAACCACTTCAGCCTCCTCCCATTCTTCTGGGGGAAGACCATGAGGCTGAGACACGGATAGAGAGATGGAGAAAGAGAGAGATGGAGGGGGAGAGATGGAGAGAGGGATATATATGGAGAGAGAGAGAGAGATGGAGGGGAGAGGGAGATGGAGAAAGAGAGAGAAATGGAGGGGGAGAGAGATGGATATATATGGAGAGAGAGATGGAGAGATGGAGAAAGAGAGATGGAGGGGAAGAAAGACAGAGAGAGAGGGAGAGAGATGGAGGGGGAGAGGGAGAGAGAGGGATAGAGAGAGATAGAGGGGGAAAGAGGGATAGATGGAGAGGGAGAGATAGAGAGAGAGATGGAGAGACAGTGTTATTAAAAGAAGAAATAAGGAAAGCACAGTACAGGTGAGTGTGTGTGTGGGGGGGCATGTGTGCATCGTACGGTGGGTTGGGGGCATGTGTGCATCGTACGGTGGGTTGGGGGCATGTGTCCATCGTACGGTGGGTTTTACATTTTATTAAATAACATTTCAATAGCCTACCTTAGAACACCAGAGGATTACAATATAATATAGAATATATCTGTATTATTATATCCTGATATAAAAAGAGAATACTGAATGTCTGATGTTTATGACAGCACTATTACAACTCTACCTCTTTAATTCAGCTGTCTGGTTGAAGCCTGGAAATAATGTAAACAAAGTAGCATAGTTGGCTAGCTTGTCATAGTCTACTGATTGGACTGTTCAGTTTCCCCATGTGTGTTTAAGTTTCAAGGTAATACTTGTTCTCCTTGGGGCAGGCCCTTTTAGAAAACATTGGTATTGATATGATCAGTCAACTTGAATGCAAGAGTTTTAAACAAATATGTGCAGCATGCTAATGATGCTAAGCGGATTTAATAGCAATTTAGCTAGTCGTCTTCTATGACAAGACAAGGGGAAAAGTGCTGTGAGAATCATGTTCTTTGATTTCTCAAGTGCTTTTAACACCATCCAGCCCCTCACCTGGATTACAGATTACCTGACCAGTCCTGTTTACCCTGTACACATCTGACTTCTGCTACAACACCGAGTCATGCCACATGCAGAAGTTTTCTGATGATACTGCAATTGTGGGGTGTATCAGGAACGGGCAGGAGGAGGAGTACAGGAGCCTGGTGGAGGACTTTGTGCAATGGTGCAAACTCAATCATCTTCAACTTAACACTTCAAAGACCAAGGAGATGGTGGTGGATTTCCGCAGGTCTAAGCCCACTCTGCTACCAATCCACATTGATGGGGTCAATGTGGAGGTGGTTAGCACCTACAAGTATCTGGGTCTCCACCTGGACAATAAACTGGACTGGTCAGCCAACACTGATGCACTCTACAAGAAATGGCAGAGCAGGCTGTACTTCCTGAGGAGGCTGCGGTCCTTCAATGTGTGCAGTAAGCTCCTCAGGATGTTCTACCAGTCTGTTGTTGCCAGCGTCCTCTTCTATGCAGTAGTATGTTGGGGAGGAAGCACAAGGAAGAAGGATGTGGGGCGAATTGACAGGCTGGTAAGGAAAGCTGGCTCTGTAGTGGGAGCTGAACTGGAGTGCATCACTTCACTATCTGACAAAAGGACCCTGAACAAACTGATCAACATCTTGGACAATGAGTGTCACCCACTCCACAGCACTATTGTTAAGCAGAAGAGCCTGATCAGCTGGAGACTTCGCTCACTGCCTTGCACAACTGACAGACTGAGAAAGTCATTTGTCCCCAGGGCCATTGAACTGTTCAATGCTTCACTTAAAGGAAGAGGAGAGATAGACTTCTCTGCTTAGTCTGTCTGCCTCTTCACCCCTCCATGTTTGGATACGGTCTGTCCACTATCCACTTTTACCACTGTCTTTATGCCTCACTGTTTGTGTGCTATATTAGCACATTAGCACATATGCATAACCCCCCCCCCCCCCCCATCCATGCAACAGCCAAACTGTGGCCACACTTATACATTTTCTTTAAATAGTTAAATATATAGATATATAGACTTTACTATATTTCTGCATTGTTGCACTGTTGGACTTGCTCATTTGCACTATCATCATGACCACTATCACCATTGCACTACCACCATGCACAGAGAATCACAGGCTCAGTCCCTGCCTCAGTCATTGCAAGCGCCTCTGATTGATTAATCACCACTATGTGGATACTGTTTTTAGAATTAATTTAGATTAAGTGTTAGTTAGTATAATTTGTATTTTAGTATATTTAGCATATTCTTTATCTTCTACCGTCCTTAATGCTTAGTTGTGTTTTTATATTATATACTTTAATTACTCTTTCTGCTGTTAAAGAATGTGTTTGTGTTGTCTGTATGCTGCTGAGACCTTGAATTTCCCCTGGGGATCAATAAAGTATCTATCTATCTATCTATCTATGCGTCCTTGCGTTCACGATTGTGAATGTTTTATTTGGATTATGTTGGCGGAGTCGCGCGTGTCCATTGAGAGAGCACGGCACAAGGAGAGGGAGTTTACTTCTATACTGTTTGGTAAAGTTGAACACATAGTGTACAATGAAAGCAACGAGAGCTATGAAATTATGATTTACTTATTTACACAACAACGTAGGCTGCCGGTAAGTAAAGCGGGAGATGTGTGTTGCTTGTGTGGCTGCGTAAGCTGCAAAGCGCTGCGTGAAACACTAGAAAGGGTCCGTCATGGATCTGCCTTTTCACACCCTGACACATGTTCACGGATATGAGTGTCGCGATTACGGTTTCGAATCGCATATCGTTACAGCCCTAGTGTGTGTGTGTGTGTGGGGGGGGGGGCATGTGTGCATCGTATGGTGTTGATGGGGGCATGTGTGCATCATATGGTGGGTTGGGGGCATGTGTGCATCGTATGGTGTTGATGGGGGCATGTGTGCATCATATGGTGTTGATGGGGGCATGTGTGCATCATATGGTGGGTTGGGGCATGTGTGCATCGTATGGTGTTGATGGGGGCATGTGTGCATCATATGGTGTTGATGGGGGCATGTGTGCATCGTATGGTGTTGATGGGGGCATGTGCAATGCAGCCTCATGACCATCAATTTAATATTTATTTATTTTTTAGTTTTTTACACTGAGATTGTGCAACATTCACAGGAAGAGGAGGCGTCTTTTTGCCGCATTGTGTGTCTAAAAACTAGGCCAAACATTGCCAGCCTGGTACTTCATACAAGCAGGGATTAAAGTGAAAAAAAATCGTTTGACTGAACTTTTTTCAGGCCATAAGTCATATATATCTACCTATAGAGATAGCAACCCTTTTGCGGTCGCGACCTATTGGTTTTTAATGTACAAAAAGATGCAAACAGCAAAGTAAAGGGAGTATTCGCCTTAATCACACGGCGGCCATTGTTTAAACCAAAACGAGGCTACAGGGTACACTTACTATAAAATTAATGCCACCTACAGGTGAATGCATAGAACATGACAATCCTATGGTTTGTGTACCCTGTAGCCTCGTTTTAGCCGCCAATGGCCACCATGTGAATAAGGCGAATTGAGAGTGTTCTTGATTGAGATTTGAGTTTTCCTGATGAACAAAAATATATTTTAGTACCATCCCTGACCATTGCTGATTAGCCATTGCTGTTCTTTTCTACTGCAGCAATATTGTAGAAAGGCTTTAACACACTCTTATTTAATTACTTCAGGCCAAAAGTGTTTAAAGGGGAGATTTTTTTCTTGTTGATATGCAATTCTACACCAAGTAAAATCTATAAAATCAAGTTTGTAAGACTTCCCATTTCCTCATCAAAGTAACGAATCAGAACATTCTAGATATTGTTCATATTTCCATTTGTTGCCTCATCCGCATTTAATGAAAACATGGTAATTTTGAGTTTTACAGACAACTCAGTTTTCCAATGAGCAGCAATACTGTGTGTGCTCATGCAGGAGGTCTGCGCATTTGATAACGACAATCTGGAGATGGTGCTTTTGTCTTCAGCAACAGATTGTATAAGGTTGACAAAAGGATTGCGATATGGTGAGGGACAGGTCGTGTTGCGCTATGAAAGAACATGCGTAGCCTACTTTCTAACGTAAAAACGGTCAGCCATAGATAAACGTAGCCTACCTCTGTCGTGGTGGCTAGTTGCACCAGGTAGGGAAGATGTCCTGAAGTGCACAAACGTTAACCTTATGGCGGTCTTCTGATTGGTGGCGTGCTAAAACGTTTTCCTATTGCATCCATAAACAATTTTCTTGCAGCGAACCGCGCAAAAGTAAACCCCTGGCACTTTAATTTCTTTACACCATGGCTTGTTAGTTCTCCCCCGTTTCCAACAGCTGCCCATCTCCATTTATTTTTTAACTTTTGACACCTGCCTTCCTTTAGCAACAACGCATCCATGACAGCTAGTGGCCTTGCCAAATAGACGCACACAAATCATGACGCTAATATGCGAGGTTCTGGTAGGCCTACTGGTTATGGTTTTGTGCTATAAATGAATAATATTTTATAGCAAAGTTTTAAGTTGACTATTTTAATTGTATGGTTATTTTTTGTCAACATACACTCACAACCTACTGTCGTTAAAAGTGAGGCCTAAGCAAAATAGGCTACAAGGCTGTCTGTGCGTCACAAACAGACTGACCCCCTTACTCAACAGTTCGCGATGATGACAGTGATATTATTTTTTTTATGCTAACACGCTCAGTCAAAACCTTCCGTCGCAAATTGTGAAAAACATTGTTGTACATGTCATAACAGACGGGATAATAAATTGCATATGCTACGGTTTATATTGCGTCGCTTTACACATAATGTTAGTTGCATTGATTAAAAACTGTAACAATAATAGTAGCCTACATCGGGTGGCATAGAAGGCTATCTGTTCAAGTCATAGGTGACACCCAAAATGAATGACCTCCCCTGACAAGAGTTCGCGATAGTAAGAAATTGTCTACATTGATGCACGGAAAGAACACAGCCTACGCTTCTTCTCCGAATTCGCACATAGAGCTCACAATATCATATCCAAAAAAGTTAAACGGATTGGCCAACCTCATCAGCTGTCTCTAATGTGTCACTATAATCCAACTTTTAGACCGTTATGGTCCTCCATATGTGTTCTTTGGAAAAGCAAAGGTGATAGCCCCCCCCCCTCCTATTTTTTTTCTCATCGGATCTGCATCGATCTCAAATATGACATTTCTAAAATCAAATTGACGGAAATCCGTCCTATGACGGAGAACTTTAATCCTTGTACAAGCCGGCATATTGCGGAGCCAGGAGCCAGGACCAAACAGCAAAATGAAGCATGACGTGCAACATTGGGTGTGAAATGAAAATTATGAAAATAAAATGTGATATAATGAACAGAAAGCCTCTTCAATGTGCTTAATCGCCATGTAGGCTAGCCTGTAAATCAATGTGCTTAATCGCCATGTAGGCTAGCCTGTAAATCAATGTGCTTAATCGCCATGTAGGCTAGCCTGTAAATCAATGTGCTTAATCGCCATGTAGGCTAGCCTGTTTTAATCGCCATGTAGGCTAGTCTGTAAATCAATGTGCTTAATCGCCATGTAGGCTAGCCTGTAAATCAATGTGCTTAATCGCCATGTAGGCTAGCCTGTAAATCAATGTGCTTAACCGCCATGTAGGCTAGCCTGTAAATCAATGTGCTTAACCGCCATGTAGGCTAGACTGTTAATCAATGTGCTTAATCGCCATTTAGGCTAGCCTGTAAATCAAATGAATGTATAAAAATAAAGTTGTGTGTCATGTTATTGAAGGAGAATAACGTTGCTCGCCCCTGAAGATGAGTCAGATGTAGGCTACAGTTAAGTTATGTTGGCCATTTATATACAAATGCTTTATGGATGCCAGAAACTGCATAGCCTATTATACTATGACAGTTTGTAAAGGTAAAGCCTGCTATCGCAAGTGTTGGGCCAGGTCCATAGGCTATATATGCTAGTGTTTCTGTGTTCCATTGTTGGGCCAGGTCCATAGGCTATATATGCTAGTGTTTCAGTGTTCCAGTGTTGGGCCAGGTCCATAGGCTTTATGCTAGTGTTTCAGTGTTCCAGTGTTGGGCACGGTCCATAGGCTATATGCTAGTGTTTCAGTGTTCCAGTGTTGGGCCAGCTCCATCTAGGCTATATGCTAGTGTTTTAGTGTTCCAGTGTTGGGCCAGGTCCATAGGCTATATGCTAGTGTTTCTGTGGGCCAGTGTTGGGCACGGTCCATAGGTTGGTGGTGTTGGTGTGGGCCAGTGTTGGGCCAGGTCCATAGGCTATATGCTAGTGTTTCAATGTTCCAGTGTTGGGCCAGGTCCATAGGCTATATGCTAGTGTTTCAATGTTCCAGTGTTGGGCACGGTCCATAGGCTATATAGGCTAGTGTTGCTGTGGGCCAGTGTTGGGCACGGTCCATAGGCTAGTGTTGCTGTGGGCCAGGTCCATAGGCTAGTGTTGCTGTGTTCCAGTGTTTCTGGAGAGAACGCTGGATTCAGTGAGACCTGTGTGAGAGTAGAATATGGCAGGCTATCTCTATCTCTAACAAGCTCATATCGAGAAGAATAACCGTGGACTATGGATAACTAGCTCATATCGAGAAGAATAACCGTGGACTATGGATCTCTATCTCGAACTAGCTCTATTGAGAAGAATGCATGATGGAAATAACGTTAGTTGTACTGTCACATTTGATTAATCTATTATTTGTGCTGGGGTTGGAGGAAATAACGTTAGTTGTAATGTCACGTTTGGTTCATCTATTATTCACGCTGGGGTTGGAGGAAATAACGTTAGTTGTAATGTCACGTTTGGTTCATCTATTATTTGTGCTGGTGTTGGAGGAGCTGGGAACAGTACAGCGTGACATGAACTTATTATTTTCTATCCCTTCCTTCCCTTAAACTCTCTTTCCAGTGTTGGGTTTAGTGTTGTGTTAGTGTTGAGGTCCTCTGGTGTGTATTTATGCTATATAAACTTTTCACTATACGATTACCGTATGCTCTGGTGTGTATTTATCCTATCTAAACTTTTCAATACACGATAACCGTACGCTCTGGTGTATATTTCTCCTATATATATGATAACCGTACGCTCTGGTCTATATTTATCCTATATAAACTTTTCACTATACGGTAACCGTATGCTCTGGCGCATACATGGGCAACATACGGCCCGTGGACTTTCCCTGACCGGCCCGCGTAAGGTCCGTGAAAGAACAATAGTCAAGAGCCTAGCATAGAGATAATGCATGCAAATCAATATTGTTGTTTTTATTTTGAAAGCGACTGCTATTTGTACGCCCATACATTTGTGTGTGGATGCATACGACGTAAACACCCTCACTGATGTGCTGGTGAACAGAGTTTATGCTTCTGCGTCGACACAGTGCAGTTGCCTTTACGTCGGTGTAAACCTTTTAAAGTTTTGTGTCTCTTATGTCTGCGTGGCTCACCACCGCAAAGGTTGTTAGAACGAACTCCTACTGCTGCTCGTTGGCGATACGAAGTGTTCATTTCAAAACGTTACTGGCAGATAGACAGTTTACAATCGGATAACCCCGTAATTGTAACCAAAATATGTCTGAGTTTATTTTCAAAGCTTATGTTAGCGAACTAGTATGATGCTACTACCCACAGGTTGCTTGAAGCAGCCGGCTCAACACACAGAGCGAGTTCACCAATCACAGTTATGTGCATAAAGTTAAAGCAAAAACATAGCCTACATTTTTAAAATAGTTTTCTTTGTGCATGTTGATTAACTAATGACAGCCTACTATTGTCTGCTCCACATTTTCGTAGTCTAATTCTGCATAGAGTTAATTTAATGATGGTAATGATTTAATGATGAAATATTGCTGAGTGTTGATGAAATGGTGGCACAGGCCTCGGTTGTACTGACTCCTTCACATTTTCATGACCTAGCCTAATTATATATTGTAGTACTTTTTTTATATCAGTCTTCGAAAACTGAAGAAAATGTCAATGTCAAAAAATCATTTTCGAGAATGAGGATTAAATACTGGACATAGATTAAATATTGCTGTTTTTCCTTTGTCTCCCTCATTTTCAAGAACATCTTCATCTGTTCTTACGACTAGTAAACAAAACCATATGATTTACTTAATGTTAAACAAGAACAGAATAGAATTGAACAGAATTGAGTTCAGACTTGAGTTCGGTATTTTGAGTCCGGCCCTCCTCAACAGTCCCAGTTTGTCATGTGGCCCCTTGGGGAAATTAGTTGCCCACCCCTGCTCTGGCGGTTTGATTCTGGGCAAGGGTATTTCTGTGTTTAAAAGCTGGTGTTTGGTTGTGGTGATTCTGCAGGTCTGCTTGTGCCAACTTTTATAACCTGTGTCTTCAGACAATATCTGAAGGCCAAACATAATTTGTTTACTTAAGACATAATCTGCCTAACAACTTAGATTAGGGGCAAAGGTTCTATATGTCCAATAGGGAAGACGCTAGTAAAAGATTGTAGGTCCGTTAGAAAGGCCTCGTCGAGGGGTGTTACTTGCAGGCGGGCAGCACAGTGTGTGTGTGTGTGTAAGCATTAGGAGAGGCTTACGTTGTGGCTGGTTCCCATGTCTGGTTTATGCCAAGTCTCAATCTTAATGAAGAAATCATCCTTCATATATTCATTCTGAAGAAGACAAGAGAGAATCAATTACACACACACACACACACACACAATCATAAAGAAAGAAATCATTCATATATTAATTCAGAAGATAACAAGAGAGAATCATGCTAGAGAGAATCATACTAGTTACACACATACTAGTAAAGGTACACATATTCATATTCATACGGAACCATTTAGGTGGAGGACGTTTAGGTACAGGATGTTTAGGACGTTTAGGTACAGGATGTTTCAATACAGATGTGTACTAAATATACTAACTACCGTTTAGGTACAGGACATTTAGGACGTTTAGGTACAGGACGTTTCAATACAGATGTGTACTAAATATACTAACTACCATTTAGGTACAGGACATTTAGGTACAGGATGTTTAGGTACAGGACATTTCAATACAGATGTGTACTAAATATACTAACTACCGTTTAGTTACAGGACATTTAGGTACAGGACGTGTAGGATGTTTAGGTACAGGACGTTTCAATATAGATGTGTACTGAATATGTACTGAATGCAGTCTAAAACAGTAATCATCATTTCGGACATGTCTGACAAATAAAGTATTATCTTATGAGTAAGTGTGTGTAAGTGTGTGTGTGTGTTACGGTAAGACCTACCGTAACAACTGGAGATGATGAGACACCAGGCGCAGGAGGAAAAAAGAGAAAGAGTGTGAGTTTATTCATACACACACACTAACACCATCAAAACACACACACTAACACCATCAAAACAAAGTCTGAACAGCTGTTTACTAACTGGCTCGAGGACCAGAGTAAAGAAATCAAACTAAACAATCCATACTCAGCAGAGCTCCTCAGCAGAGAGGTCATGAAGGTCATTTTGACAGACAGGGTTGTAAAAATTCCATCATTAGCTATGTTTTGCTCGTTGTTTTAATTTTAATGTCAGTTTGGCATGATATCATATCCTCCAAATCGAAGTATCACCAGTAGCTTGGGAAATGACTGAATCTATCTATCTATCTATCAATCAGATCCCTGGGGATCAATAAAGTATCTATCTATCTATCTATCTATCTATCTATCTACTCCCAGATATTCATTCATTTCTCATATGTTTTATATAGAGTCACCACACTGCCACCTGTGGTTGTATAGAGTAACCTGTGGTAGCTCTATACAAAACATATTGATGTCAATGGTGCATTTTGCCCATGTTCAGGGTGGAAAGTGAAAAAGAAAGATTTGCATAAGACAAGTCAAATTGGTGTTTTTAAAAAGAAAAGATCATGGAGAATAAAGAAAAAAATATTAAAAATCTTATATTCCCACAAGGTGTTTGGGTGCTCTGAAAATGAGAACCAAAATGATTTTTTAGACTTGTAAAGTCTGCTGTTCAGACCCTGAAGGAATTTATTTTCTGTTCATTGTTTTTTGTGAGAGTGTTTCTACTTATCTCAGTAAGGAAAATAAATCAAGAGCCTATGTTGAGTACAAATATGTCTTCTGAAGGCTTAAACCGAGCACAGCCAAAAACTCCAATAAAATTTGTATCAACTTTGAGGGACAGCTATGGCCATGCAGGATTATCCAGACCAAACGTGACGATTTTGCTACATACTATTCCTATTATGTACCAGCATGCAAAATGTGAGCCTCCTACATGGTTTAGTTCTTGCGCTGTGAGCTTGTGAACTTTGACAAAAAAAAGAGGCCGAACAAAATCGACACCCCCCTCCCCCTGTAAAACTGGCTGTATCTTGGAAAGTATTGATCTTACATAAGAGTAATTTTACAGTGTGTCTCCTGGGTAACATAGGTACACCTGGTAATTTTCTCAGAATTTTTTGAGACCTAAGTGCGTGGGCCCTGGTTGAACTGACGTGGAATGACCCCCACAGTAGAGCTCCTCAGTATAACTCTTCAATATATCTCTTCTATACTCCTCAGTATACTTCTTCAGTAGAGTTCCTCAGTAGAGTTCTTAAGCATAGTTCCTTAGTATAATTCCTTAGAATAGCTCACCATAGTAGGTTGTCCATTTGTCTGACTTTTTAAACATGCTTATCTAAATGCATTTGTAAGTCTGACTGAATCCATTTAGATAAGCGTGTTTAAGAGTCTGACTGAATCCATTTAGATAAGCATGTTTAAAAGTCAGACTGAATCCATTTATATTATATATTGGGCTACATCAAGCAGCTACATTAGTGACAACAAGGCAGCCGTGGCCTACTGGTTATTGGGCTACATCAAGCAGCTACATGACAACAAGGCAGCCGTGGCCTACTGGTTATTGGGCTACATCAAGCAGCTACATTAGTGACAACACACCAGCCGTGGCCTACTGGTTATTGGGCTACATCAAGCAGCTACATTAGTGACAACAAGGCAGCCGTGGCCTACTGGTTATTGGGCTACATCAAGCAGCTACATTAGTGACAACACACCAGCCGTGGCCTACTGGTTATTGGGCTATGAGTTAGTTACTGGTTAGGGCTTCATGCTTCCCCAACCAGTAGGAAATTTGGTCTCTGCATTTATCCCAATCTGTGAATTAGTGAAACACACTCAGCACACAGTGAACACACAGTGAGGTGAAGCACACACTAATCCCCACGCAGTGAGCTGCCTGCTACAGCGGCGCTCGGGGAGCAGTGAGGGGTTAGGTGCCTTGCTCAAGGGCACTTCAGCCGTGCCTACTGGTCAGGGTTCAAACCGGCAACCCTCCGGTTACAAGTGCCAAGCCCTAACCGGTAGCCACGGCAACCCTCCGGTTACAAGTGCCAAGCCCTAACCGGTAGCCACGGCAACCCTCCGGTTACAAGTGCCAAGCCCTAACCGGTAGCCACGGCAACCCTCCGGTTACAAGTGCCAAGCCCTAACCGGTAGCCACGGCAACCCTCCGGTTACAAGTGCCAAGCCCTAACCGGTAGCCACGGCAACCCTCCGGTTACAAGTGCCAAGCCCTAACCGGTAGCCACGGCAACCCTCCGGTTACAAGTGCCAAGCCCTAACCGGTAGCCACGGCAACCCTCCGGTTACAAGTGCCAAGCCCTAACCGGTAGCCACGGCAACCCTCCGGTTACAAGTGCCAAGCCCTAACCGGTAGCCACGGCAACCCTCCGGTTACAAGTGCCAAGCCCTAACCGGTAGCCACGGCTGCCCCAGTGCCCATGAGCGCCGCTGTAGCAAGACTAACACCTGACCCCTCACTGCTCCCCGAGCGCCGCTGTAGCAAGGCACCTGACCCCTCACTGCTCCCCGAGCGCCGCTGTAGCAAGGCACCTGACCCCTCACTGCTCCCCGAGCAAGGCACCTGACCCCTCACTGCTCCCCGAGCGCCGCTGTAGCAACACACCTGACCCCTCACTGCTCCCCGAGCGCCGCTGTAGCAAGGCACCTGACCCCTCACTGCTCCCCTCACTGCTGTAGCAAGGCACCTGACCCCTCACTGCTCCCCTCACTGCTGTAGCAAGGCACCTGACCCCTCACTGCTCCCCTCACTGCTGTAGCAAGGCACCTGACCCCTCACTGCTCCCCGAGCGCCGCTGTAGCAAGGCACCTGACCCCTCACTGCTCCCCGAGCGCCAGTAGGAATGGCTGAAGTGCCCCTAAGCAAGGCACCAAACCCCTCACTGCTTGAGCAAGGCACCTAACCCCTCACTGCTTGAGCAAGGCACCTAACCCCTCACTGCTCCCCGAGCGCCGCCGTTGAAGCAGGCAGCTCACTGCGCCGGGATTAGTGTGTGCTTCACCTCACTGTGTGTACACTGTGTGCTAAGTGTGTTTCACTAATTCACGGATTGGGATAAATGCAGAGACCAAATTTCCCTCACGGGATCAAAAGAGTAGATATACTTATACTTCTGAAAGTGTGTGTGTGTGTGTACTCACTGATGCGACTGTACGGGTAGGCGTTCTGACAGTGTGTGTGTGTGTGTGTACTCACTGGTGCGAATGTACGGGTAGGCATTCTGACGGTGTGTGTGTGTGTACTCACTGGTGCGAAAGTACGGGTAGGCATTCTGATAGAGTGTGTGTGTGTGTGTGTGTGTTTGTGTGCTCACTGGTGCGACAGTATGGGTATGCATTCTGACAGTGTGTGTGTGTGTGTGTGTGTACACTCACTGGTGCGACAGTATGGGTATGCATTCTGACAGTGTGTGTGTGTTTCTGTATGTGTGTGTGCGTGTGTGTGTACTCACTGGTGCGACAGTATGGGTATGCATTCTGACAGTGTGTGTGTGTTTGTGTGTGTGTGTGTGTGTGTACTCACTGGTGCGACAGTATGGGTATGCATTCTGACAGTGTGTGTGTGTTTGTGTGTGTGTGTACTCACTGGTGCGACAGTATGGGTATGCATTCTGACAGTGTGTGTGTGTGTACTCACTGGTGCGACAGTATGGGTATGCATTCTGACAGTGTGTGTGTGTGTGTGTACTCACTGGTGCGACAGTATGGGTATGCATTCTGACAGTGTGTGTGTGTGTGTGTACTCACTGGTGCGACAGTATGGGTAGGCATTCCAGGCTTTTTCATGGAACACGAGCGCTCCCTCAGGAGCAAACATCTGGATGAAGCCGGGCACCTTACTGGGGGCGAGACAGCATGGTCAGGGAATGGCAGGTGTGTGTGTGTGTGTGTGTGTGTGTGTGTGTGTGTGTGTGTGAGAGAGTGCTTCTCACCTGTGTATGTGGTAAATCTTGTGAGTGTACTGGCCCTTCTCTCCGTCTTTCTCATAGGGCTCGTTGCGGAGGATCTCGATGCCTTCGCCGCCCCCCGTGTTGTTCTTGCTGGCCTCCGCCACCGAGTACAGCTGCCCGACCTGGTACTGAGGGGTCGCGTGGGGAACGGGAGCATTACATAACAACTGAGGAAACTACTCACTATTGTGCATCACAGTGGGGAGAATAAACAACGCCAGCCGCGGTCAACACAGTTGGTACAAAAAGCAGATACAAGAGCGACATGCAGCGCTAGCGCCACTGCCCAGTGATTGTTGTTGCAACATGCAGGTGTCCGGCTAGTCCACACACACAAAACGATTGTGTAAATGCATCACATTTAAGATTGGGTCTATACACCTTACCTCTTCAACAGAACATGGCAACAGCACTTGGCTGGGGAGAACACAAAATACAGAAAGGGATGACGTTAGAATAACGGGCTCGGCCGCTGCTTAGCATTATAACGTCAACAACATCGGTTAGCTAATAATGACCACCCTGTCCACACCATCTCCCCGCTAGCGCTCCCATAACGGGCATGAGCCGCCCCTCTATGCGACTTCACACCAAATCCTCTGAGCCTTTCCTGGCACGATTTATTTTCTCAGCCATTGAGGACTTATATGCGTAATACGATGTATATTTATCAAGATACTGTATGCAGCAAAGAGCGCACATATCTGCGCATTGTTCAGCGGAACAAAATATCAGATAGCGTCCAAGCTAGCTAGCTAGCAAGGAGGCTAATATGTATGTTAGCCAATGCTAGCTCGCCAAATCACTGCCAGAACATTACTGTGGGCGATTATGTAATATTGTATACACCTAAATTAATATTTGCTCGTGGTTTCAGTTGTGCACAAGTGTGAATGTGAAACACACTTAAAACAGTTACAGTTATGTACTCACTATTCCTTGACGAGTACCATCCTGATTCAGAACAGAACGGTACATCCAACAACAGAACCCAGCCGCCGGAAATTGTACAAGCGCGTTCCCAATACGGGCTGTACGGACATGAGCGTCAACGCGCGCGCGCGCACACATACACACGATAATAACATGTGTTGTTAAATTAAAGATAATTTAGAATCTAAGGAGAAGTATATTAGGGCTGGGCAAAAAAACAAATCGATTTTAAATCGAGTTTTTTATTCCAATCGATTTGTTTTTATGAAAAATGTCTAAGGGCGTACTCACACTAACGGTGCGTTCATGTGCATGGTTAAAACATTTTCCCAGTGATAACATCATCAGTCACGTTGCTTCATGTGGGAATAACA
>NC_055980.1:30412220-30462220 GCF_018492685.1 Alosa sapidissima
ATGCGGGTATTTATGTCTACTACTTGGAAGTGTTTGGGAGCCCAGCTGATAGCAATAGGGTGATGTCATTTCTGCGGGAAGTGTGTGTGTGAGTCAGTGTTGTAGTACTCGAGTCCGAGTCATTAGCTAAATTTAGAGACTCGTGACTTGACTTGGACTTGAGCACTGAATGACTCGAACTTGGACTCGTGCATTCGTACTCGCGATGACTCGTCGAGGACTCAACTTTTTTTGTAATATATCATAAGGCTATAATTGTAGTATGTCATTAGGCTATAATTTGCTATATGATTTTAATATCTAAATATGTAATACTAATGTTAGTGCAAGGGAATGTTAGGCTACTGCTTCATGTCATACATCACAAGTCACTTCATGTTCACATGCAAAGCAAACTAACGTTAACTTTAACACCAAAATGCCTGGAGACATGGCCGCCGCCATTTCAATGTAGTATTGCAAGGCAATATTAGTTCTCATACATGACATGACATTACCTAAGATTACACTCAGCCTAGGCTAAACATCACACACTGCTGCTGGATAGCTGATCATCGTGGCTTGGTGAACAGTGTTTTTCCTGACGAAGACGCAAGAAGCGAGGTTCCATTCATTCATTTTTATTTGGGGCGTGCCCTGCCGGGCTTCTGTCTGTTAATTTGCAGCAGGCTATTATCGGATCGAAAGAAAAATAAACTAAAAGTTTTCCCGATCAAGATATAGCATACTTCTTCATTTTGGTGTCATAAAATATAACATTAAATTGCCTAGTAGAGTGTCCATGTAGAGTTTCAATGTAGGCCTACGTGTCTGCGCAAGTGAAACTGACAAACTGAACCTCTCGTGGGTAGGCCAGAAACAAATATATTTAAACTACGAATGAAGTGGATTACTGTTACTGTTCAAACGAGCGATTTGATAGCCTAATCCACAGCACGAAAAAAAAAGGAAATAGCAACTTGTTCTATTTCTAACAGGTGAATATCGTAGCAAATAGTAGCCTATGGCGATGGAAGCTTAAAAAAATATTTATTTCACTCATCTCGCTGAAATGAACGTAGAATGTGGCCTGTTGCGCAAAGAAATTAATTAGGGAGATGATCTGCATCTCTGTTAACTGAAAGCTAGTTTTCATCTTCATTGTTGATGTGAAATATGTCTCCATAGTGTCAGTGAAGTGATAACATTATGCAGTTGCAGGTAGCCAGTGTTCACGTGAATTCTTGAATTTCCCCTAGGGATCAATAAAGTATCTATCTATCTATCTATCTACGTCACAGGAGTCAGAAAGAAGCTACCAAGACGGGCTCTGCTCTGTTTCTGTCCCTCCCAAACTGTGCTAAAATTGTGTAGGCTATTTAACAGCCAGAATTTAAAAAAAGTGCCCGGGGGAGGCCCTACTCCAACGTCCATCTAGCTCTTGTGAAGTATGAACTTCTACAACACTGCCTACAGAGTACAATTGTCAGCAGTCAGTAACTGTGACTTAATGGCCTGTGTGATTGGGATGTGGATTGCTCATTTATTATGAGTAGGCCTATAGGCTATGGTATGGCTATGGTATGGTATTCTCTCCGATATAATAAATACAACACATTGGGTTTGGCAAGAAATTTGGCAATACTACTTTCACACAAGTGATGGCACCCCTGCATGGAGACAGAAGATTGTCCGTTTTGCTTTTAAGGATTTCATCTGCAATGGGAAAAAATTGAACGACATGTAGGCTATGCTTACTTTAGTGCTGGACTTGGACTCGACTTGATCAATAGGGACTCGACTCGGACTCGACGTGGATCAATAGTGACTCGACTCGGACTTGACTCGGATGAGTAGTGGACTTGACTTGGAATTTTTTTTAATGACTTGGACTTGACTCAAACTTGAACAATGGGCTCGAACCTGGATTCGGACTCAAGGCATAGTGACTTGACTACAACACTGGTGTCAGGCCCGTATTAAGACAATGTGGTGCCCCTGGGCACTATACCTCAAAGCCCCCCCTCCCCTGGGCACTATACCTCAAAGCCCCCCCCCCCCCCGTTTCCCGTGCTGTCCTCCGGTCAAAAACATCACACATAATCAAGGGGATTTCTCTAATGTAATCTTCTATTCACTAACTACAGTACATGTAGGCATATGACTAGTGAGCAATATTCAATTTATTTATTATTTATTTATATTTAATATCTCATTTCAAAATGTTGAATTCAAAAAGCACAGCACTCAATACAAAATGTCAAAATCAATAGGCCTACACATCAGTACATCAGCCCAGCAGAAAGAAAAGAAAAAAAGAAAAAAGAAAGGAAAAAAAGCATTTTCATTATGCAAACTTATCCAACTACATACATGTAGTCTAGGCATAGCAGTGTCAAAAGCACAATTTAAAATGTCTTATCAATTCAAAAAGCCAAAATCAATACACATCAGTGTAGGCCTACACATCAGGCCAGCAGCCACAAAAAAAAAAACACAAGACATTCCCATTATGCAGAATAGGGGAACTTCATCAGCACAGCTGACGCTGAACATCAAAAAAGCAGCAGAGCCTTTAGCAGAACTGCTTCTTCCTTGATTTTTCGCAAGCAAAGGTGTGGACTACATCCCCAAAGTCCATTTCTTTGACCAACTCCGATTCAATGGTAAGCAGGGAGAGTGCAGGCAAACGCTTTCGTGTCATTGTCGTCCTGAGCTCATTCTTCACTTGTTTCAGTCGGGAGAACGACCTCTCACCTTCAGCATTTGTTACAGGCAGGGTTAGGAATATTCTGAGCGCAACACCCACCGCTAGCGCTCGTGGTAGCATCTCCCCCGCTAGCGTAACCGTCTCCACGGTCAGCTTCAGCTTCATCAGCAGCGCTGCTAGTGACCGCAATTCCCTCTGATGTTCTCACAAAAAAACGTTCTATCCCTGCAACATTTTGAATCGTGGCTAAACGTCTAGAATCCTTGTTTTTCTTTAACTTTCTTTTAGCACAACCACTCAATTGATGTCGGTTCATTTTGGATGAATTTTCTGTAGCAGTTAAAAGAAGATACATTTGCACATACTTGTGGACCAGCTCAACTATGACAGATTGGGGAGGGAGAGTGATAGTGATCATGTAGCCTAATCTTGATTTATTTATCATTTATTATTATTGTAACATCAGTGTTCACAAAACGAATAAGCCTAATGTAGGCTATGGTCTTTCAACAATTTCAAGTGAATAATATAACAATTTATGAAAAATATTTTTAAAGTATGTCATGTGGTGCCCCCTATGGTTGGTGCCCCTGGGCACAGGCCCACTGGCCCTTCTGGATAATCCGGCCCTGACTGGTGTGAGTGCATCTCTTTCTCGCATGTAGATGTGCGTGTGTGTAGATGTGTGTGTGTGTGTGAGTGCATCTCTCTCTTGCATGTAGATGTGTGTGTGTGTGTGTGAGTGCATCTCTCTCTCGCATGTAGATGTGTGTGTGTGTAGATGTGTGTGGCGGGCATCTCGCTCACTCATCTGAATGTGTGTGCGTGTGTGGGGGGGTGTATGTATGTGTCTGTGTGTGTGTGTGGGGGGTGTATGTGTCTGTATGTGTGTGTGTGGGGGTGTGTGTGTGTGTCTGTATGTGTGTGTGTGTGGGGTGTATGTGTCTGTGTGTGTGGGGGGGGGGTGTCTGTATATGTGTGTGTGGGGTGTGTGTGTTTGTGTGGGGTGTATGTGTCTGTATGTGTGTGTGGGTGTGTGTGTGTGTGAGGGGGGTGTATGTGTGTGTGTGTGTGGGGGGTGGCAGCAATGCAGCTGAGATTGAATTTGCTATAATCAGATTCTGATTTTGGAACATTGGACAGACATATCAAACCATGTGTATGTGTGTGTGTGTGTATGTGCGTGTGTGTGTATGTGTGTGTGTGTGTATGTGCGTGCGATTGTGCTGCTGCTGTGAGTGTGTGTGTTTGTGTGAGTGTGTGTGTGTGTGTGTGAGTGAGTGTGTTTGTGTGTGCGTGCGAATGTGCTGCTGCTGTGAGTGTGTGTGTGTGTGGAATGCTCTGATTGGGTTGTATTTAGGTGCTCTGCATCAGCCATTTTTAGACTCTCAGTCATTTGACCTTCACTCACAGCATTGTGCTGCATAAAGTGACTCAAATGCTACAAACTAACAGCACACACACACATCTACACACACACACACACATTTACACACACATTTACACATACACAGACCCTGGCTCCAGAGCTGAGTTAGTTATAGAACTCAAATATAAACATGGATGATCCCTCCTCTCTCCTCTCCTGTGTTCTTCCTCTTTACCTCTCTTTCTCTTTCCTCCTCCTCTTTACACTCTCTCTCCCCCTCTCTCTCTCCCCCCCCTCTCTCTCCATGAGTACCTCTCCTCCGTTCCTTCACTCGTTTTGTTTGTTTCGCGCATATTCTGTCTCGCGCTGTTCTCCAGCAGGTCACAAAGCGCTCTTTGTTGTCATGAACTTGTACACGCCGTGGCTGGCGCCTGCAGAGAGAGAGAGAGAGAGAGAGAGAGAGGGAGAGAGAGAGAGAGGAGAGGGCACTCCCGCGGAAGAGGTTCACAGGACAGATAGAGGGAGCTATTCGGTACGGCAAGCCTAGTGGGCTGGGCGCACGAGTGCTCAATCTGAACGGCGCGCGATACATCGATAAACTGACGGCGTGAGGGATTAACGGGTTGGGCGGAGGTGGAGAAGGGCGGCGGAACAGAGGGGAAGGCGAAAAGCTGCAGACCCAAGACTTGAACAGCTCGCGCATCGTCCCAACGGCGGATAACTTCGGCCTCTGTGTGCTTTTCTCCTCCGACTGATCTTGGCGACAACTTCTTTCCGAACACTCCCGAGCTGCGCCCCCGCGCATCAGCTCCGCCGTCCAATGAATGGAGTGGCGTTCTGCCTGGTCGGAATCCCACCCCGTCCCGAGACCGCGGTAAGTAGCCTACCGCTGCCGTTTCACGATTGCGGGAAATGTGTATAGCCTCTTTTTCTTAAAGCGTGTGGTTGTAGATGCTGTTGTTGTGTTGGTCGGACAGCATGATTTCCTAAGAGGATTATGGGCGTAATGCGAAGGAGACGAGGAACGTGGAAAGTGCTAAGAAGCCTGCAAACTGCAATTTTTAAAAAGCCAGGTTTACTTGTCGCGAGGTCCGTTCTGCATGCTTGGGAGATTTGTGAGGAGTTAACGGGGACTAATCATTAGCCGCTCCCTCTCCGATCTGCGACGTGTCAGGCAAGAACTACGATTGGTGGCGGAACGTACCGAGAGCTGTCAAACGTGCCCGAGCTCGCGAACCCTGAGTTCATGTAGAAGACGAGATGCTCCTGCCTGTTTAGCGCGAGATATGAGGTGGTCATCGCTGTCCACTGTTAGAGGCGCGCGAGTGGGCGAGTCGCTGTGATGAGGAGGCGCGTGCTACACGGTGCGGGCGGCTATTCTAATGCATCGCCATGCTGTCCCAAACCTGCTCTGCATCGCGAGCCTCTGCCGGGACCGAGTTGTCCCAGCCGGTGTTGGGACCTCACGTAGGCCTGTTGCTATCCGGTGAACGACTCGACCGGCACCACACCAGGAGATTTGAGCTGCTATCCGGTGAACGACTCGACCGGCACCACACACCTGGAGATTTGAGCTGCAGAATAGGTCATTAATAGGGATGACAGACAGTCACAGAACTCAAATGGTGAAACCCTTTTCTCTTGCAAATGACTGTGGCAGTGTGTGTGTGAGAGAGTATGAGCATGCTTTCATGTGTGTGCGTGTGTGTGTGAGAGAGAGAGTGTGTGTGAGGGTGTGAGTCAGAACAGCAGACCTCACAAGTCTGAAAAATCATTTTGGATCTCATTTTCAGAGCACCCTAACACCTTGTAGGAATGTATGATGATTTTTTTAAATATTTTTTATATTTTTCTTTATTCTCCATGTCATTATTTTCATTATTCTCCAGTCTTATGTAAATCTTTCTTTTTTATTTTCCACCCTGAACATGGGCAACATTGAGATCAATATGTTTTGTATAAAGTATCCACAGATGTCAGAATGAGACCTAAGTGCGTTGGCCCTGGTTGACTTGACGTGGAATGACCCAAAAGAATTGCGATACCCTGAAATTAAAAATGTCACAATACCTAATTGTATTAGTCAAGTCAAGTCAAGTCGGCTTTATTGTCAATTTCACTGTAAAAAGTTTAACGTAAAATTTACAGCAACTTGCTGCAGCAAATAACCAGCAAGTTGCTGTATTTCACTCTACAGTACACCTACTGTATATGAAATCACAGTACCTATGCCTGATACTGTAAATGCAAACTACAGTAGTACTACCAGTGCTGTAATGTATACAGTATTGAATTGTCTACCGTATTTTTAATCACAGTACTTATGGATCATACTGTAACTTAGTACAGTAGTAATACCAGTGCTGTAATATTATATACAGTAATTTTGGGAAATTCATATCCTGCTTTATCTACAGCCAGGATAAATTTGACTAGGCCTAGGTATGGTTTAGGCTACACAAACTTGCATAAATAACCATTGACAACTTGTTATCAGTTTGAAAAGCAAGTACATTTATTCACTTTTTTCCGTTTAGAAATTTTCGTGTGCTGCATCCTAACGTTAGACCAACGGTTGCCGTCAGCCTGATCCACCACCAGTAGCAGAGTGAAGCAGCACCTAGCAGAAATAGAAGAAAAAAAGATAAACAGTGTTAGATAACAATTTTCAACTGAAACTGAAGGCTACTTACAAGTGAAACTTTAGAATAATCATTTATATATATACTGTATGTTTTTTTTAGTTTACTGTCAAAATGCCAGGCTGAAGATGGTGTTAGCATAACTCAGTTTCGCAAGGTATATTTAACGTTGCTGGGTGAGCTCATTGATGATGTTTGCTTGCAGCAACAGCCATTCGTGCTGTTCGTCCGAACAACGGTTATTGATAGTCAGATGTGACTTAAAGTTAACTTACCGGTATATCAATATTGCTAATGTTAGCCTATTAAACTCACAAAACCGTACATGATTACGAGGAGTTAATGTTACATAAGTTAGCTGGTAGCAGCTAAACCTCCACGTTAACGTTAACCAGCAGCACATCATCTTCAGCCTAACATTGTGACAGTAACATACTAGGCCTAGCACTACTAGCGAATGTTTTAAATAAATTATATGAATATAATAAACTGTAACTTACTGAGAACTAAGGTAGGCCTAATATAAATGAGACTGCCATAACGTTAACGTAACATAATATGATAGCTAGCCTAACGTTACTTACTTAGTTGATTCAACAAGCATGGATGAGTTTGTAAGTTAGACAGTACAACGTACATAGACTGTACACATGCCCGAATTTAATGTAGTACAATTTCACAATGAAACATTAACGTTACATAAATAAATGCTTGCTTACCATTAAGGTGGAGCTGCGAACTTGACAGAGTGCTGAACACCGTTGGCCTGACTCTGACTGAACTGTTGCTCAAAAATGATCACCCGCTGGACAGTTCAAACGTCGTCGCGCGGTGCACGTTTCAATCACCACGTCAAAATTTCCCAGTAAACCATAAATCCATGACTTTTCAATATCTTTTCAAAATGATGATTTGGATGGAAAATCAACATAATATCAATGTCACCTTGCTATCTGGGAGCTTAACTTTGTATTTATGTGCAAAAAGAAAACAGAAAACCCCAACTGATTTTCCGCCATGTTTTTTCAAAATTTTCAAAAAGCTGACAAGTGAGGGAGGAGTCAGATTTATTACTGTGTTATGATTCGCAGCAAATTTTTATTACTGTAGCATTTTTGACCATAATTCATAGCGAAACCACAGCAACATACTGTATTCACAAATACAGTACACATTTTTCTCAAAAACAGCAGTGATGCTGTGAAAATCACAGAATCTTGTTACAGTGTTCTTTACATGCACTGGTCATACAAAGAATTGAAATTTTGTTTCTTACTTTCCCATGCAGACATAGACATACTTTAAATACAGACACAGACATACTTTAGACATAGACATAGCCATTGACAATAAAAAAAAAAAATATACAGACATACCACATGCAGACATTAAAGTATGAGACTGAAATATAGAACATATATCAAAATATAGAAATATAGAACATATATCAAAAAAATAGTTGTGTTGTATATTTACATAGTCCTAGCGTAACCTTCTGACAGAGTAGTAGTAGCAGCAGCATTGTGGCAGAGTGATAAATAACATTGATAACATTTACATGAAGTTTAAACTTGTGCTTGTGTGTACTGTTAGTATTAGTATCAATACTTTTAAGAATGGCCGTGTTCTTTTGAAGTAACATGCGTTTGCGCAAGGCATGCTTCTAGTGCCTGCCCTAACGTTAGCCTGCACGTCTTCTCCTCACACACACACACACACACACACATGCTTCTAGTGCCTGCCCTAACGTTAGCCTGCACGTCTTCTCCTCACACACACACACACACACTTCTAGTGCAGGGGTCTCCAACCTTTTTGGGAATGAGGGCTAGACCCGAAATCATATGGAGGGCTACTCATTTAAAACAAACATACCGTCACCCCCTTTTTTGCGAGGGTAGTCCTCCTAAATAATAGGCCTATGTGATTTTTACTTTTAAATTATCAATATTGTGTAGGCCTATAAGTCTTTATATATTAAGCAACTGTATTTTCAACTTTAATATCAATAGCCTATGCAACACTACCAACATTTTTGTTCAGTTTGTTCATTTCAAAGTTTGCATGGGGAATCTATAAAAAAACAATATTTTTGTGCAATTAATAATTTGGGTTACAATTTGTACCCAATTTATACCCACCCACCATTATGAATTCAGGGGTTGTTTAAGTCCTGATTTCAGTGGACAATTCGGTTTTAACATTTCAATAGTAATTGCCCATACCACCCCAACATATAAAAACTCCTTTTAAAGTTATTGCACACCTGAAATCTCGCCATGATCTGACAAAAAAGGTCATGCACAGTCCTGCTCAGTCATGCATGCCACAAAATTTTCAGCGCTATTATACGGCAGTAGCCTACGGAGGAGAAAAGGCCTGTGAGCTAAAGCAATTGTTTTTCAGTCCTTGAACAATCATGCAAGAACCGTATTTGCCGAACATGGAATGGCCACAGAACTTTTGCAAAGATATGCTTCCATTGGCTACACCAGACGAGCAAGTTTTTTCCCCCTTTACTGTCTATGCGTGCGAGCAGCGTGTATGCGCTCCGCTTCCGTTGTTGTTTAAAGATTGAATGGGAAACGTATTTGGAGCCAAAGGCTAAAATGTAACGAAGCTACAATTTGTAAGGTATCACCAATATCAATTTAATGTTACAGATGTATGGCTACATACATTCTTAAAATGGTTCTGGTCTAGACTTAAATATCTATTGAAAACTTCACAATGGAGCATGTTTTTAGAGCGTGATCTGCAGGCGACCTGTTGGCTATTTTTAGAAGGTGCGCTGGGGGCGCCTCATAGCCGTCCCGCGGGCTACCTGGTGCCCGCGGGCACCGTGTTGGAGACCACTGTTCTAGTGCCTGCCCTAACGTTAGCCTGCACGTCTTCTCCTCACACACACACATGCTTCTAGTGCCTGCCCTAACGTTAGCCTGCACGTCTTCTCCTCACACACACACATGCTTCTAGTGCCTGCCCTAACGTTAGCCTGAACGTCTTCTCACACACACACACACACATACATGCTTCTAGTGCCTGCCCTAACGTTAGCCTGCACGTCTTCTCACACACACACACACACACGCTTCTAGTGCCTGCCCTAACGTTAGCCTGCACGTCTTCTCCTCACACACACACACACACACACACACACACATGCTTCTAGTGCCTGCCCTAACGTTAGCCTACACGTCTTCTCACACACACACACGCTTCTAGTGCCTGCCCTAACGTTAGCCTGCACGTCTTCTCCTCACACACACACACACACACATGCTTCTAGTGCCTGCCCTAACGTTAGCCTGCACGTCTTCTCACACACACACACACACACACATGCTTCTAGTGCCTGCCCTAACGTTAGCCTGCACGTCTTCTCCTCACACACACACACACACATGCTTCTATTGCCTGCCCTAACGTTAGCCTGCACGTCTTCTCACACACACACACGCTTCTAGTGCCTGCCCTAACGTTAGCCTGAACGTCTTCTCCTCACACACACATTATTACTGTAGCTGTCGTGCCATAAACAGCAAAACATGGCTTCTAGTTTAAATGATGCTGTGGCTAATATCTAGTTGAAATGATGCTGTGGCTAATATCAAGTTGATTTGCTCACTTACATCTCTCTAGTCTGTGTTGCTAAGCTGCCTAGGCTATGTGATTTATGTCATTTAGGCTTACTGTTGGGTTTAATATCATAAATAGGCTACTCTGTGTGTGTGTGTGTGTGAGGGAGGGAGTGTGAGAGAAAGAGAATGTGTGACTGCGCTGTGGTATAGTTGGTCAAGTGTGCTCTGTGTGTGTGTGTGTGTAAATGTACACTGGTCTATAGAGAGATGTCTTGTTTCAGATGTGGACTTATGACTTCTTTCCATTAAGTGGTCTGGTTCAGTTCGGGACTGAACAGTAGGGTGCGGAATGGTCAACCCTGGCCTGGCTTGCGTTTCGAACAGCAGGGTGCGGAATGGTCAACCTTGGCCTGGCTTGCGTTTCAAACAGTAGGGTGCGGAATGGTCAACCCTGGCCTGGCTTGCGTTTCGAACAGCAGGGTGCAGAATAGGGGTGGGCGATATGGACAAAAAATAATATCTCGATATTTTTTGTGATTTTGACGATAACGATAATTAGTCGATATCCTTTAAAAAATTGTTTTTGTTAAGGGACTGTACGATATTTAGCGGGGGGGGGGGGGGGGGGGGGGCGGTCGCCAGACGATCGGGTTAAAAATGTTCTGCCTGGGCCTCCCCCCGGCTCAAAAAAATTCTCCTAGGCCCTCCCCCCTACGTGAATCAAATAAAACTGGTCAAAAAATGACGTTTACAAGGTTAAAACGGCCAGCAAATGTCATAAGCACATACACACACACGGGGCTACAAACCAGTATTGCGCAGGTTTGGTCACAAGCGGCCCGCGGTCGCCCGATATTTTAATCAACCCGACCGCAACTCGGACCGCGAATATTAATTAGGACAAAATTATACCCGACCCGCGATCCGACCCGCTTATTTACAAAATGTGTGCTTTTGGTTATAGCCTGCATGCAGTAGTCCATTTCTGTAAAAGAAACAAATTTATTTGCGAAACTTTATGCAGTAGAACTACACGCAGGCATGCAGGACATAATGTTTGCGCAGGAGAGAGAATGAGAATAAGAGCGCAAGCACACACGCAACCACCAAGGATTAGAACACTAGGATAAGATTTGGCCATGGACATACTTCTTTCGAAAATAGAAATGGGGAGGCAAAGTAGGCAAGAGAGATACTTTGCTGGTCAAAACGTTAGCGTAAGAACTGGTTTAAAATGCTGAATGAAGCACAAAGCTTTACTAAAGCACATCCACTGTTTAAAGTCACAAACACAACGAACTAAGGTAATTTTTATGCATGCGCGAACCCGGTAGATATTGCTGTGTAGTCTGTGCCATAAGATTTATTCCTGCAGGCTGCCCGTTTCGGCTGTCATACTTTTAAATGGCTTCGCAAGAAGTAGGCCTACATAGACCATAACTTGTACTACTGTCATCTTCTTTAAGAACTTTTCCCAATATTTCCCATAGCCTCTATCGCTTTTCCTGAAGGAGTGTCTTCAGCTTCTTTACTGTTGACTTACTGTATTGATGCTTTACTGTATTGATGCTAGCCTTCTTGTGATATTTTAAGTAGGCCTATTTGTAGAAAATATATATTTAATTAATTTTAACTGACCCGCCCGCAAATGACCCGAATATCATTAAAATATTTGGTTTATGACTCATAACAGCGGGTGACCTGCAAGCTTACGAGGGGAGTTGTGGGAGATTCAGGTAGGGTTGCGACTTTTTGGACTCGCCCACTCTGTCAAAGAGACGTGAATCATGTTTTGGCCTACAAACCTTTTAAAATATCGAAAATGGATCATTGATCAGTGGAAAAAAATATCATGGATCAGGAAAAAATAATTTTCCTTGGCCCTCCCCCCAGGCCAAAAGGGCCTTCTCCTGGGCCTTCCCCTAAGGCTTAAAAAATTCTCTTAGGCCCCCCCCCCCCCCCCCCCGGTAAATATCGTACAGTCCCTAAAGTCTGAGTTACTCTACAGCTCATTATTTATGAATAGCATCATTACAATAATAACCAATAACCTAACCTGTGACCTTTTAACCAAATCAACCAGTGCATTGTCACTCTAACACATTTCCAATTCTGCCCCCACTTGTGTGTGTGGCAATGACATGGTCTAGCCAGCTACATTAGAGAAGATGAATAGGCCTATCAATTTCCCAAGAGAAAGTCTGAAGCTGAAGTTCCTTCCAAACCTTTACATAGGATTCACTGTAAAACTAAGCAGACCAACAGAGTACATCTCAGTTATTTCCTTCGATGTTTAGTTTAAGAGCAATCTTAAAGCTTGCCACTTAATCTACTAAACCCCTCTTCTACTGCACTTTTTACCCCCCCCCCCATAAATGCACAAATAGGCTGACACCAGACATAATTTCTTACATCCAGTAACTATATGCATGTGACAATAAACTTCCTTGTATCCTTGTATCCTTGTATCATGTAGGCTAGCATTCCAAGAGCATTCCAAGTTACAGAATAGAAACTAATGCGTTAGCTTATGGCTAATGTATATGAGACATCCCATAGAGATGCTAACGGTTAGCATAATCGGTAACCTTAGATATTTAGAGCGAACTTCAGTCAATTTACAAAAGAGTTACATGAGAATAGTTATTTGTTTACAACTGACTATTACAATACTCAAAGGCTAATGTTTTCTCTCCATATAATACCGTGTAGGAAAAAACGTGACTGTCTCATCAATGCTACTTGAACAGAAGTAGCCACATAAAATCCCAAGTTCTTTCGTTGCACAAAATAAACATTAGTGTGACAACGTTGTGACCCACTAGTGATCACGTGACACATGCTCTGCTGCAGCCAGGGGTTTCTCCCGCATACACCTCCTGGGAATGTATGAGTCTTCAATGCGTGATTTCGAGTGTTTTCCCCCATAAGTTATTTAAATACTCGATAATGTCAATTTGCACATCGTTAAAACAACAATCACGATATTATCGCAGACGATATATATCGCCCACCCCTAGTGTGGAATGGTCAACCCTGGCCTGGCTTGTGTTTCGAACAGTAGGGTGCGGAATGGTCAACCCTGACCTGGCTTGCGTTTCCACCTCAAACTCAGAGCTCAACAGTCACCACCCCAGTCAATACCAATCAACGGCTTTGCCTTTACACATTAGTTCAGGGGTGGGTGTGTGTGTGTGTGTGTAGAGTAGGGCAAAGCCTTTACACATTAGTTCAGGGTTGGGCAAAGTCTTTGGCTCAAGGGCCACATTGGGTTTTGGAAATTGGTTGGCGGGACAACCCCCCCCCCCCCCTGTTTTCTATAATTTAAATGATAATAATGACTAAGTAATTTTGTGTTAAGACATACTTTTTGTCTTAAGACATCACTGCACGCACGCTCAGGCACGTTCCTGCTAACCACAACGTCTTCTATCGCAGGAAAAAAAACAGCAAGCGGCCTACACACACACACTTACACACACACACACATGTACACACACACATATACACACACACACAGCCTATGATCACCTAATTAGCCCTATGAGCAGCCTATGATAGCCTAATTAGCCCTATGATAGCCTAATTAGCCCTATGATCACCTAATTAGCCCTATGAGCCCCAGACTTTTTTCAAGGCATTGTCACTACCTTTAGTTAGAAGCATTCATCCTGGTAATTGTAAGTGCCATTCACACATGCTATATATTGGTTATTTTCAGCAGAGTCTAGGCTACCCTTGTTCTTGAGTAATTCAAACGAGAGTAATGGCTGCGCACCGTAGGTTGAGCTATATGACGTTATTATTTTGCTATAACTTCATCTGTTTATATAACCCAGAAGGATCGATATACTTGGTAGATAGATAGATAGATAGATAGATAGATACTTTATTGATCCCCAAGGGGAAATTCAAGGTCTCAGTAGCATACAGACATCACACACAACATGCACTTACAGCAGAAAAAGTAATATACATATAAACATACATACATTGGTACCAATGGATAGCCCTGTGTCTCCTTTTTCATCTGACATGCTTGCCATATCTATGTGATCACGGGTGATTCAAACGAGAGTAGTGGGTGTGCAGGTGAACGCAGAGCACTATAGACTGTACATATGATGCAATTTCATTTAATTTCATGATTTTTTAAATTTGCATACTTGATCGTACAGACAAATGCATAGTCTTGTTGGTCTTCTGCTCTGTCACGCAATAAAGGTCTCATCTCGCTGCATCTAATAGTTGCGGAGCAATGTAACAGAGAAGAATAGGTGTGTTTTTTGACGCAATTTGTGTCAATCGGGCTCTAAGGGTTAAAGGCTCTAAGGGTTAAGGGCTCTAAGGGTTAAAGGCTCTAAGGGTTAAAGGCTCTAAGGGCTCTAAGGGTTAAAGGCTCTAAGGGTTAAAGGCTCTAAGGGCTCTAAGGGTTAAAGGCTCTAAGGGTTAAAGGCTCTAAGGGTTAAAGGCTCTAAGGGCTCTAAGGGTTAAAGGCTCTAAGGGTTAAAGGCTCTAAGGGCTCTAAGGGTTAAAGGCTCTAAGGGTTAAGGGCTCTAAGGGTTAAAGGCTCTAAGGGTTAAAGGCTCTAAGGGCTCTAAGGGTTAAAGGCTCTAAGGGTTAAAGGCTCTAAGGGCTCTAAGGGTTAAAGGCTCTAAGGGTTAAAGGCTCTAAGGGTTAAAGGCTCGGGGGGCCGGAGTAAAGTGTGTGGCGAGCCGGATCCGGGGTGCAGTTTGCCCACCTAGTGTAGTGTAGTTTGAAATTGCAAACAAAACACATTTTTCTCAAAACAAGATGGATCAAGGTGTCCGTGGGGTTTTAAAAAGTATTAAAAGGTAGTAAATCAACTTAGAAAAAATTAAGGCCATTAAAAGGTATCAAAATGTAGTAATTGTGATTTTACAAGGTATTAAAGAAGCACTATGCAACAATTTTAGCAAAAATGACCTTAATTATGCAGGTTGAGAGTAGAGATGCACCGATATGGAATTTTAGGGCCGATAACGATAACCGATATTTATAGGTTTGTTGTGGCCGATACCGATACGATAACCGATAATATTACTCTTGTAAAAAAATTGTGAAAAGTGATTTGGGGAAAGCATTTAATAAGCATAATTTTATTGCAGTAATTTTACCTACCACCAAATGATGGACAGAACTCATAATATTCCTCAATAGTACGGCAGTCAACAACATAACAGTAGCCTAGCCCTACAGTATGTGTGGCTCCTTTAAGTGAACCTGACGTCAGTGAATTGCGAGTGAGTGGCTAGAGAGTTTGAATCGTTTTCATTTAGGACTAAACGCTCATAAACGGCTAAGCTTGGAATAAGCTACAGTATAGCGACCAAATCAGAGTTTGTGAGGGAAACTTAGGTTTAGTTTCAACTGCGGGTAACTGAATAAAGCTGCAACTCATGTCCGTCTACTCTGTTGTGCACAACCTGCTGCAGCAGAAATGAAAGGAGTTAGCCCCGAAGGTTTTAATAACTTATTATGATGACCTGTCTGGAACTGAAGCATGAATGGTTAGCATATTTCTAGGTAATAATACAAAACCCAAGCTAAAATAATGCAAATATAATACTAGAAACACAACTTAGAACTAGGCTTACTTATGTACTCGTCCCACTAACGAGTTTGTTTATTTGTTTCCCCGACCAGCGCGGTAAAGTGCAAACACACCAGCACAAGACGGCTCTAGATAGGGCTGAGCTCCGCTCTGTTAAGGTTAAATGGCGGATCATTCACGAGAGGATTTTGAGATGCACAGATTCCCAAATGAATGCATATCCACAGCTTTTGTTAGAGTGGTGAAATACATTCACACCGCTGACATTATATTGAGGAAAAAGTATAGCCAACAAAGCTCAAGTAGATCAGTGTAGCCAGACGGACCTTACGTAGGCCTAATTAGGACTTTAAAAAATATCGGCGCAAAATATCGGCCAGAATTCTGTTATCGGACCGATAATAATATTTTCATTTTTTCACTTATCGGCTAATAATATATCGGCCGCCGATATATCTTGCATCACTAGTTGAGAGTCGTTCTGATGGTTCTACAACACTTTCTGGGTCGTTTGGTGGGTGCTAAACACATACAGGGCTCACAATAAAACGGTCGAGCAAACACATTGTTCAAGAGACTATCAAACCACATTATAAAAACGAAGTTCACCCAAGGGTAGGCTACTTACAATTAACAGCAACAAAGCCAAGTTGGTGTCCGTTTTACAGTCTTCTGCGAAACTACAATCTGACTACATTTTCGAGGCGCGATTGGATACTTCCGCTAAGTCACATCTGGATTTCCTTGGATCGGGTTCAGAAAGTTGCATATTCGGTTTTTCCGCGGAGAAGCGATAGAGGGAGACGAAGCACCCACCAAACAACCCAGAAAGTGTTGTAGAACCATCAGAACGACTCTCAACCTGCATAATTAAGGTCATTTTTGCTAAAATTATTGCATAGTGCTTCTTTAAAATCAATTCTATAGGAAACAGTGAGCCAGTGCAGTTCATCTAACAAAGGGGTTAGACTATATGGTAACACTTGACTGTATCAACATAAGAGTGACATGACACTGTCATGAACACATGACACTGTCATGACACATGAAACCTAACCCTAATCCTAACCTCTAACCCTAATCCTATAACCCTAACTCTAAACCTAACCCTAATCCAAACCCTAACTTGTTATGACAAAAACCGAATGTCACTTAACAACAGAAGCGTTATGTTTACGTTTATGACTTGTTTATGACACGTTCATGACAGTGTCATGTCACTCTTATGTCGACACTGTCAAGTAAAGTGTAAGCGACTATACTATAGGCTAGATTATACTTCAGTATAGCTGATGGGGGAAATAGTGCAGTTATTTTCTGTAAGGGTGTGTGTGTGTGTTTGTTTGTGAGTGTATGAGTGTGTGTGTGTGTGTGTGTGTGTGTGTGTGAATGACCAGTCAAAGTAGCTGGTGTTTGTGTGTGTGTGTGTGTGTGATGCATTTTTGTGTTTGTGTCTGAACAGCAGGTCTGTCCTGTCGACATGTTGGTACAGATATTGAGGCGGGTGAAACCGGCTCAGCCTCACCTGTAACGGCTGTAACTGTGTGTGTGTGGGAATCTGAGCTGAATGCAGCCAAACCTACAGACACAAAAAGTGAAGTAGAGGACGAAGGTCAGAGGGCCTGATGTACAAACCACATCCCTCACAGAGTAAAATACAAACCACTTCCCTCACAGAGTAAAATACAAAGCACATCCCTCACAGAGTAAAATACAAACCACTTCCCTCACAGAGGGCCTGATGTAAACATACACACCACGTCCCTCACAGAGTAAACATACAAACCACATCTCTCACATGTAAACATACAAAGCACATCCCTCACAGAGTAAACATACAAACCACATCTCTCACATGTAAACATACAAAGCACATGCTAGTGACCACCCTTCTGTTGGGATCAGGGTAATCCTGTCATGATCTGGCCCAGGATCACAAGATCCTGTCCATGTGTTCTGTTGTGATGTATCTTGTGTTCTGTTTGCCGTGTTCCCTGTGTTCTGTTATGATGTATCTTGTGTTCTGTTTGCCGTGTTCCATGTGTTCTGTTGTGATGTATCTTGTGTATTGAGTGTGCTGTGTTCCCTGTTCTATTAGGTTCTATTTTGTGTTCTGAGTGTGCCGTGTTCCCTGTATTGAGTGTGCCGTGTTCCCTGTTCTATCTTGTGTTCTGAGTGTGCCGTGTTCCCTGTTCTATTAGGTTCTATCTTGTGGTCTGAGGGCCAGATGTACGTACATTTGCGAACGTAGCATTATCAGCGTCATGGACAAACCGCAGATTGCGAACGCAATCAGACCCAAGTTTCCGTCGTATTTATCAATCGTTCAATCCTTAGTGTAAACTGCGCTTTTCTCTGCCTTTCTCCGCCCATAAACGCAATTTACGAATGTCCACAACTGAATGGCAGCGCCTACAAGCGCAGTTGAATGAAGTTAACTGATGACAACATTAAAAAGAATCAAACGTTTAGCGATCATAAAATAATACCATACATGATAAGATGTCAACAAGCAGGGAGATAATGAAGATCAGTAGTTCTACTCAAAATACTTGTGTACGTAGGCTATGGAAGATTGGTCAAATCTAGCAAGTAGGAAAGTTTAAGTGACATGAAAGTGAAAGTAAGACTTTCGAAAGGCCAACGAAAGTTAAGGTTGCTTTTGATAGTACAGAGACTTACAAAACTGGTCTTCTAAATAGCGATTCTGTTGTCTTTGAAAAGTTCTCTTATTGACGCATTGAACTAGCCTAGAAATCTAGACGCGCCCCTAGCGGCAGCGAATTACATTTGCTGCCAGGGCTAGTCTAGCAACTCTCCGTTGGCTTGTGAGCTCCAGAAATCGAAACTTAATCAGGCCAATGAAATCGTGTATAGAGTCGTTAGGTGGGCTTAACATAATGATTGATGGCAGAGTTGCAACAGTTTGGCTTGAATTCCCTGCTACTTGAAAACAAATAAGATGGATGTTGCTCACAAAAAACAAACGTTTCTGCTATCGATGTCATTAAACAAGGAGCCCTACAATTAAGTGGTGGTATGAGCATTCATTCAATGCGCGTCTGCGCGAGAGAAACTGAAACTAATCGATAATGTTGGTATCAAAGCTCCGCTTCAACCTGTTGGAAGGCTATTTATTTATTTAACGAAACTTAATAGAACGACGTTGTTTTTTGGAACTTCCTTAGAAACAGAGCAGAGACTGTATAATACACTGTATAGCATTGAGTATTGTATAGTCAAATTTCAATATAACGTGGCCAAGAGCTATTGTAGCCTTCTTTCTGGGTACATGTAGATGAGCCCTATGACCCAAAAGTCTGCCATGATGGGGCCTCAGGTCAAAGAAGTTTGAGAAAGGCTGGTCTATATAACCTGCATCAGAATGAGGTTTGCAATGGTGCGCCTGAAGGCACGGGTTGAAGACCCAGTCAGTTACGTCACGATATGCACATTTGTGTAAATTCATTCCTAGGTAATCACCATGACCAAAATTGAACTTTTTTTTTTACTTTGAATCTTGAAAAAAAAAATATTGACCTACCTACCGACCCATTTTTATTTTTTTTTGGCTGTTACTGCAAACAAAAATATTTTTAAGGATGGCCTGGTTTCTGTTAATTGAGTTATTTCCTGCACACCTGTTCCCAGTCTATCAATCACACTCACTATTTAAACCAATCATCCTCACTATTTAAACCCTGTCTCTTCTTGTGCTCACTATTTAAACCCCGTCTCTTCTTGTGCTCACTATTTAAACCCTGTCTCTTGTGCTCACTATTTAAACCCTGTCTCTTCTTGTGCTCACTATTTAAACCCTGTCTCTTGTACTCACTATTTAAACCCTGTCTCTTGTGCTCACTATTTAAACCCTGTCTCTTGTACTCACTATTTAAACCCTGTCTCTTGTGCTCACTATTTAAACCCTGTCTCTTCTTGTGTTCTTTACTGGATTATTTTGAACTTTTCAGTCACATCATGTAAGTCCTTGTCAAGTCTATATCTTAGGTGTACTCTGTGTCAAGCTTTGTTTTTTGTGACTTTTAACTGTTTTTGGATTTCCTTTTGCCTTTTGGGATTTAATCTGATTTTTGGAGTTTTGAAACCTTCTGAGTGTTGGCCCTGCCTGTTTTGTGGAGTTTGCAAACTGCCAAAAAAAAAGCTCACTGTAAAAGAACAAGGGTTCGCTGGCCTGTTCTTCTTCTTCAGTGAGTTTTTTTAGCAGTCTGCAAACGGAGTGCATTACCACCACCATCTGCTGGACTGAGGTGTAATGGCAAGTGTACCCTTCAGCCTCGTGATGGCCGCCGGGTGAATAAGGCGAATTGGGAAATTATTATATTGTTGGGTTATTGGAAAGTTATTGCATTATCAGGTTTTAACTGTGTGTGTGTGTGTGTGCATGTGTTTGGGGGAGGAGAGCAGTGTGGTGTGTGTGTGTGTGCGTGCGTGGGTGTGTGTGTGTGGGAGGAGAGCAGTGTGCTGTGTGGTGATCCATTTGTCAGAGGCTGCAGTGACTGGATGGGGGGAGACATAGAGCGAGCAGGGGAGGAAGAGAGAGAGAGAGAGAGATTGAGATGGAGAGAGAAAACAAGAGAGAGAGAGATGGAGAGAGAGAGAGGGGCGGAGAAAGTTTGAGACTCCAGCTGATGTGTGTGTGTGTGTGTGAGAGAGAGAGATGGACTGGTGGTATTGTGACAGGATGTCCGTGTAGCAGGGAGCTCCCCTCTCACACGCACTTGGAATCTGGAGTCTGTGGATGTACAGTATCTTAGCGACTGCTGCTTCCGCGAGTGAGTGAGTGTATGTGTGTGATGTCTGTGTGTGTGTGTGTGTGTGTGTGTGGATATATCTTAGCGACTGCTGCTTCCGCGAGTGAGTGAGTGTGTGTGTTTATGATTGTGTGTGTCTAAGTGTTTTTATCTGTACGAATGTGAGTGTAAATGAGCTCAAGTGTGTGTGTCAGCGTGTGTGTGTGTGTTAGCGTGTGTGTGTGTGTAAGTGTGTGTGTGCTAGTGTGTGTGTGCGTGTGTGTGTGTGTTAGCGTGTGTGTGTGTTAGCGTGTGTGTGTTAGCCTGTGTGTGCGTGTGTATGTGTGTGTGTGTGTACAGTGGGCAGTGCTTCGACTTGGCCAGCTTCACTCGCGGTCCGCGTGTGGGATCACGCGGTATCACGCAACTTTAATTTGTATTTTTCCAGTGAGACGCTGCAACAACCCAAACAACCGGTAGATGGCTCAAGTGAGCAGGGTGTCTCGTAAAAAGAAATGGAGCCTGGAAAACCCTACACAGACTTCACTACAGACTTTAGCAGACTGGTTTAGAAATAATTTAATAGCCAGAAATATGCCTGCCCTGCCCTAATAAAGAAATATTTGGTTAACTGCGAGTGAATCCCGTTTGCAGCCGTAGAAGAAACGCAGGACAAATGAAACATTCTGGTTTTCTCCGAGTGCAACGATGATAGACAGACATAATTTGGACAAAATATAGAGCATATTAACCTCCGTTGCTCAGCCAAATGCCTTCCTGTTACGTCCTGTTATCACGGAGTTAGCCTACAGGCGATAAACGATTTTTGATGGTGCAAGTTTACTTCATTAGCGGTTTATTTATTTTTTTGATTATTAATTATTATTATTATTTTGAGTGTTTTTCAGTTAAAGGTTTGACTTTGTGCTTATTCAGTAGAGCATTTAGTGCTCTCCCCAATCCCAGACGTTCACATTGCATGTTTGTTTGTAATGGATGCAACCGCGAGATAGGCTATGCATTTGACAATGAGTTGTTAACAGAACCAAGACATATAGCCCAGCAGCAATCTAGGGACTGGTCGTTATTTATTGAAGGGGCCACCGGAGGAATTTTGAGTGCTTCAGTTGGAAGTTGCATGACCCTCTCTTGTCTGCTAGAAATTGTTCAATGACCCTCCGAAAGGAATTGTTAAAAAAGACATGACCCTCCCCTGCCAATTGTCTTCCGCCCGCGCCACAGCCACACACTTTGTGATAACGTTCTTAAATCAATCTTTCCCGTGAGCTTGCATGCTACCAGTCCTTCCTTTTCAAATGTGTTGCGCCTGTTTGCACAATTTCACAAATAATCATATGTGATTAATAATATGACAAATAATCCCTGTGCACGGGGACCGAAATAATGCATGCCAACTTTTTCCGTGTTTATCACGTATTTTAACTTTCCCCCGCTGTCTTGCCGTTTTAATGTTTTCCCGTAGAATATCCCATATTTTAATACTCTCATAACAGCCCTGCCATCGGGCCTGTCTCTGTGTTGCCCTGTTGCTACCCCTTGCCCTTCCAACGAAACAGATGTCTTCAAATCATCGTTTTCCTTGCTTGAAGGCGAACTTCGAGTGATGTTAACCTATTTAAGTTTAACGGCGTGATTGTCGTGAGAGCACGATTCATTGGCGCTTGCATGTTCGGCCTTACGTGCGCACCTGAGGCTACTCAGCTACAAGAGAAAGAATTTCCCCTGTTTGTATGTTCACTGCAAGTTGGCCTACCATAACTTACCAACTTTGCACTGTAGACCCTAACTGGCTATTTATATTTTTCTGTGAAATAAGCAAATGTATTTGTTCAACTTTATGAAGCAGAATTACACATAGGCTACTTGGAACATAATACATTTGACAAAGGACAGATGTATGTTGCTAGCAGGGCTCGAAATTAACTTTTTTTCTCAGTGTCCCGAAGCTGTCCCGAATTCTACTTGGCACTGTCCCGGACTTAACCACCAGTGTCCCAAATTCAAGTTCTTTTTTTCCCATTCTACATAATAAACAGCATAATAATCAGTAACTTGCATCACTTAATTAACTCGTTCTGGTCCACCATGTCAGATCTGAACAATTTATTAAACACCATTTTATTAACATTAATCATCTGCTGTTTCACACAACACTCATTTTCAGAGATTGCGCTTTTGGCTCTTTTTTGAGGTTGCACTAGACGTTCTCATTGTCAATCGTTTTGACTGACAGGGTTGTAAAACATTACGTCAATAATCTATTTTCACGTGTCTTTAATTTCAATGTCAGTTTGGTGTGATGTCATGGCCACAGATCTCAGTGAAAACAACCCTCTTGTGCACACTCAAATGCGTTCCCAATTAAATAAAGTAGCAAAACGGAGTTAGATCTGCTGCAACTATCCCGATGTAACAAGCTGTTTTGACATTGTAAACATTCTCGACGAGTGTAAAGCAGTTTGCAGTTGCCACAACGTCGTCTATTGATGGAAAACATAGCGAGCGGTCTATGATAACCTAAATGCTCGGCAGGCCAGATTAAAGTGCGTGGCGGGCCGGATCTATGATAAACTAATAAATGCTCGGCGGGCCGGATTAAAGTGCGTGGCGGGCCGCAGTTTGGACACCCCTAGCCTTAGAACTGCCACAGCGAAATGTCAAATGCTAACTTAAATAACTGTTATCATTGTTATAGGCTACCTTGCAACACTATCGTTTTGTCAAATCGCAGTTGCAGTAGGCTATTTAGCTCAGCATGATATTGGTGACGTTTGTCTGTCACTGACAGAAAACACGCAGCGTTTTAGTCAGAGAGGACTGTCATCTCGTCTGTCATGAAAACAAATGCCATTTACCTGCCTGCTAGTTAGGTAAGTTAACCTCTATATCGGAAAGTGACCCATTAGGCCTACCGCCGTTACTTAATATTCATTTAACCAATTAAATGGCGGATTCCTAAGGAAACGCAAGCACCCAGCCCATTTGGGTATCTTACTATATTTGTACCAAAAATAACATTGTAGCCTACCATGATTTGAAGAGCAGTAGCCTAAACAGTGTTGTAAGGCTGCGTGTAGGCTACAAAACCACTTATTTACAGATCAGCTGGCTGACGCTGCTTTTGCCAGCTGTCCGTTACGCCAGGTCAAATGTTGTATCATTTTATCCAGACGAGAAAGATACGTTTAGATTCCCATGTGAACAGTTTAGAAAAAAGTACCTATTTTGAAATTTGCTTTGCCATTTTTTCTACTGTCCCAGAGTTGTCCCAGACATCATTCTATTGTGTCCCGGAAGCATTTTTTATGGTCCCCGGGACGTCGGGACATCGTTCATTTCGAGCCCTGGTTGCTAGTGACAAAATATTAACTTTCAGTGTTTTACGATGTCTTTGTCATGGGGAAGTGTTTTTCCCCATGCATTTATTCTAGGTTACTGTCAGTGATTGACGCGAGAGAAGCGGGGTCTGTGTTGTGTTGCGTTGCGTTAATTTATTTTCATTGGGCATACCGTGCCGTGCCATCCACAGCTCTTCAGTTCTGACAAAGCCGAAATTACTCCTTTTGAAACAATGAGTGCAGGAAGCGCGTTTGTATGGTTATATTGCTTGACGGGGGGGATCCCAAGCAGCTTTCAGCCATAAGGCTACTTTAAGAACATTTCAATTCACCCGACACTAATATTCAAAATGTTGAAAACTATTTTGGCATAGCCTATAAAGCAGTTTAATTAAATGGAATGTTAGTTGTAAACAAACGAGCTACTTGGTGAGGCTTGGCCTCACAGATGTGCTCGTGCCTAAAATCTTCACGATAGGCCTATTAACTAACCACCCGATTCACGTTGGCTGGGGGGAAGGGGGGCCATCAGACATTTGTGCCCAGTTTATCCGGCCCTGCCCCCAACAAATCACACCTTCCCACCTCTGACAGCTTAAAAGAAGTCAAGAGGACTCCTTACTCACAGACCTATTCACAAACCTGCGGCATTTTGCCGTGTTTTGAAATCCTATGCAGCTACAGGAGCTTCCAATCGTGAGGAAGCAATTTTGCATTGTAGGCATAATTAACATGCAATAACGCCGCCAACAATAACCAAAACTAGGCTAATCATTGTCAACATGTAAATTAAATGTAACATTATTGTGAATCAATGTTCTCTTTTGCAAACGTAGGCATAGTAACAGAATAATTTAATAATGTTACAAAGATACTATGTTTCATTAGGCTACTAGGCTATTTGTTTTGCCTTGATTCATTTAGGCTAGGCCTTTTTATTCAGGGGCCGTATTCACAAAGAATTTTAAGGCTAAAAGTAGCTCCTAACTGGCGAATTTAGGAGCAACTCCTAAAAATAATGGGCGTGTCACTCCTAACTTTAGGACTCCTAATTTTTTCACAAAAAGTAATTCACGAAGCATTTTAGACCTAAAAGTAGCACCTAAGTCTGGGACAGCTTAAGTCGAGAGGACTCCTAACTCACTAAGACCTATTCATAAACAGCTTTTTTGTAGCATTTTACGTTGCGATGTTTTGAAATGCGTAGCCTATGCGCAACAGGAGCTTCCAATCGCGAGGGAACAATTCATAAAAGGGATGCAATAACGCCACCAACAACAACCAAAACTACTCATTGTTCACATGTAAATGAATTGTAACGTTTCATTGTGAATCAAATTAAAATGTTCTCCTCTTTGCAAACGTAGCCTAGGCATATGGTGACAGATTAATTTAATAATGTTGCAAAGGTAGGCTACTGCATCAATCCATAGGCCTATGTTTCATTAGGCTACTAGGCTATTTGTTTTGCCTTACTCTTTATTCATTTAGGCTAGGCCTTTTTATTCAGTTATTAATCATCTTCCGTCCTTCGCACTACTTGTGTAGCGCACGCATTCTCCGACCTGTCACCTGTCACTCATCATCGGAAGAGAGTTGTTTGGAATTCCCGCGTTACAATCGTCAGCCAATCAAGGTGGTCACTTCAGTCAAGCTCGTGCATGAGTAATGACGTCATCCATAGCCACGAAGACTCACTCCTAGTTTAGGAGTTGTCTGAAAGGCTTTGTGAATAACTTTTAAGAGAAAACTCCAAGCTAAAATCTTTAAGTGCGATTTAGGAGTAGCCTACTCCTAGTAGTAAGATAAAAGTCTTTGTTATTCATCATCTTCCGTCCTTGTGTAGCGCACACATTCTGAGACCTGTCACCTGTCACTCATCATCGTAAGGGAGGTGTTTGGAATCATGCCCGCGTTACAATCATCAGCCAATCAAGGTGGTCACGCTTGCCCATTTACCCAAATTAATGGTCGAATATTACTGATGATCATTGTTATTTAAGAACATGCAGTGTGCGTAGGGTACCAAAAACATTTTGTTCGTAAAAAAAGCATCATAACGCACATTCCGGCGGGTCTGTTATTTACTGTAGGCTGCTTAAACCACAGGCCTTTATTTTGGGCATTCATTCATTCATTCAACCTTTATTTATTCTCGGAGGGTCATTGAGGGAAGCAAAAACAAAAGGTCAAAAGGGATAAAACAAAAGGTGAAGTGAAATCTGCAACTATTTCAGATACATCGTGAATAGTGAAGGCAAGCCATCAGGTACACAGAGGCCCGTTTGTGAAATATGTTTCAAAGTCATTTAAAAGCAGTAGGCTACGCATGGAACTTGGCTAAACACCTCACAGACATATCCCAACATTTTTGTTCAAAGAACGACAGGTTAACGAATATGCTATAGAAAACACGACTACATGGTTAGTGCCAAGTTCTTCTCTTCTGTTTTTAGTCTAGCCTAAGTGAAACGAGTATGGTTCTCTGGGATAAAGCGAACCTTCCTTCATCAATGAATTTTGACGAGACATAACGAGCTGTAATCATTTTGACAAGACATAACGAGCTGTAATCATAGGGTGCTAACGTGATGAAAGCGCAATGTTTACGCCAGAATAACATTACCATAACTTGTAAACAATCTATTTCATGTTCGGTCAGTACTACTGGTAATATTTGTCATGGCATGTAGACTGCAATTTGTATAATAAGTATTGCCCAGATGTAGGATAGGCTACCTGAAATGCGCTAATTAAAGCCCACAGCATATAATACCACCAAAGCGTGTTGAGTCCTAATAATAATAGCGGCTTATTGTTACGTGGTAGCAAATCATGTTATCAAAGAAATAGACGTAATGTAGGAATGCACACAGATATATTGCAACAGGTAATGGTGTAGGCCTATCTGACGAAGACCTGAGTGGTTGGAACGTTGTACTTGTACACTGGGAGCAAAGAAGACTATCCTCACATTTTCCCCTTTGCAACTGTCAAAGAAATCCCATGAACACGGGAAGGCCTAGGGTAGCCTATACTGTACATCAGATGGCCTAAAGATTAGGCCCCTCTGCATAGCATTCAGTGATTTGCATGCAGTAATTTTAACACTGACCTTGATCTAGCCTAGTTTGGCTATTTAAAGCTACTTTATTGGCAAAACACAACACAATGTAAATGAACTATAACAAAAAATAAAGGACTTAATCACACAAAGTAGGCCTACTATTTTACTGACTATAAAAATAATAATTATGTAGGAAGTTTAGAACCCAGAATTGACCTGCACACTACAAAAGTGCACCGAATTCAACACAAATGACTCAATACACTTGGAGGAGGTATTAGTCCTTTCTTTTCCAGATATCTTAGGATTTCGCCATAGTATCGTTTCAGTATCGAGCATTGTGATATTTATGGCAGGTATCGTATCGAAGTCATAATTTTGGTATCGTGACAACACTACCGCTGACCACCTCACACATTTCTCTAGATTTTGCAACAAACTTACATGACACAATGCCATAAAATATGCCAGTTTTAGGACACAGAATAATGTTTGTAATGATACCAGGTAGGCTTACGTTTAACAGTACCTAACAAGTGTAATGAGCTATTCATTGTCGAAGGTCCATGGTGAAGTAAAATTCTTACTTTGGAAAACAAACATTTGCCGATATCATCGCCGATCATCAGAATATTGCAACAGATTCTGTGTTCTGGACTGCAGGTAACTTGTTAAGCCAGTGGTTCTCAAACTTTTATTTCATTCCCCACTTTGATTAAGTGGCATGACTGATGATAGTGGAGATAACGTGTTATCCCGAGGCTTTTGCAAGTCAGCATCTTCGACGGTAGTCTATTAAAAATATTAAGTAGTCTATTAAATTATAAGCTTTCGATGTCCCAAACGGAGAGCCATACTTTATTGTTTTTAACGATCTCTATGCTACTCACAAAAATGTAGGCATGGGGACATGATGAAGTAGGCTATCCAACTGTCGTGTGTTAAATTATTGGGATTACGAGCCAGTGGTTTTCAAACATTATGTGTGACTTGGACATCTAACTAAATGCAACAGGCTCATATCGTCCTCGCATTCGCAAAATGAGGACCAGTGCTTCGTCAAATTGCAAATAGCTATTCGTTTTAACGATTTTTTATGATAGTATGAAGTGCTTTTTGTATAGGCTACTATCTTAATCTTGGAATATGGGGAGGGAAGTGGCGCGTCTGCAGTCAGCCAAATATGAATGTAATTCTGCGGCATGAAGCAGATGTATTTGTTTATTGTACAGAAAAATAAAAATGACATGTCAAGCAGTCAATTGACTACATTGCAGTCAAGAAGTAGGGCAAATTAAGACACTGTTTTGATTTGCGTAGTTGCGTTACCCACAACACTGACAATAACATAGACAGCAAATTAAGATATTTGTTCGTTTTGTGGAGCGGCACCGGTAGGCTATCAAAAGCAGATTTCGATTTTCGCTACCACTGTGTAGTCAAGCCTTAAGCCATACCCAAATAGCCTTAATCGAGGTAATGTTTAATTACGATTTATTTTGTTATTGAATTCGTAGGCTGGGATTCCTCTCGGTAACAATTACGTTTAAAGGTAGCTTCTGCTTTTTCAGAAGAGCGTACAGAGCGATGTACAGTGGCAGAGCGACGCACAGTGGCTGAAAGTGGTACTAAAGCTTCACGCAGCTTCACGCCTCGTAATGCGCGACTGAAGTGGTCATTTGAAAGCGATGCCCACTGTATGTGTGTGTGTGTGTGTGAGAGAGAGAGTGAGCTCCATGGGGCCTATGGTAGGGGAGATCTATGGGCCGTTGCCTGTGTGTGTGTGTGTGTGTGTGTTAGCGTGTGAGGTCAGTATTCCCAGAGAGGTCAGTATTCCCAGAGAGGTCAGTTTTCCCAGAGAGGTCAGGATTCCGTAGCTCACCCTCCCTTCAGTATTCCCAGAGCAACTCCACATAGTGTGTGTGTTAGCGTGTGAGGTCAGTATTAGAGGTCAGTATTCCCAGAGCAACTCCACATAGTGTTTTGTTTTTGTTTGGGGGACAAGCTGAAACTTTGTTTTCAGTTTCCAGTGCCTGGGCTGCTTACAGAGGCCGTTTGTTTACAGCTGTGTCTGTGTGTGTGTGTGTGTGTGTGTGTGTAGAGTTTTCAACACTCAGAGTTGCAGACTGTAGAAGCCCTCACTGTTCTTATTAGGGCCCAAGCACAGTGTAGAGAGTGTGTGTGTAGGGTGTGTGTGTGTGTGTAGGGTGTATGTGTGTGTAGGTTTTGGATGTGTGTGGAGGGTGTGTGTGTGTAGGGTGTGTGTGTAGGGTGCATGTGTGTAGGGTGTGTGTGTGTAGGGTGTATGTGTGTAGTGTGTGTGTATAGGTGTAGGGTGCATGTGTGTAGGGTGTGTGTGTGTAGGGAGCATGTGTGTAGGGTGTGTGTGTAGGGTGCATGTGTGTAGGTGTAGGGCGTGTGTAGGTGTAGGGTGTGTATGTGTAGGGTGCATGTGTGTAGGGTGTGTGTGTAGGTGTAGGGTGTGTGTGTAGGGTGTGTGTGTAGGTGTAGGGTGTGTATGTGTAGGGTGCATGTGTGTAGGGTGTGTGTGTAGGTGTAGGGTGTGTGTGTAGGGTGCATGTGTGTAGGTGTAGGGTGTGTATGTGTAGGGTGCATGTGTGTAGGGTGTGTGTGTAGGTGTAGGGTGTGTGTGTAGGGTGTGTGTAGTGTAGAGAGCTGTGTGTGTGTGTGTGTGTGTAGTGTAGAGAGCTGTGTGTGTGTGTAGTGTAGAGAGCTGTGTGTGTGTGTGTAGTCTAGAGAGCTGTGTGTGTGTCTGTAGCTGTGTGTGTGTGCAGTGTAGCGTAGAGAGCTGTGTGTGTGTGTGTGCAGTGTAGAGAGCTGGGTGTGTAGTGTAGAGAGCTGTGTGTGTGTGTGTAGTCTAGAGAGCTGTGTGTGTGTCTGTAGCTGTGTGTGTGTGCAGTGTAGAGAGCTGTGTGTGTGTGTGTAGTCTAGAGAGCTGTGTGTGTGTGTGTGTGTGCAGTGTAGTGTAGAGAGCTGTGTCTGTGTGTAGTGTAGCGTAGAGAGCTGTGTGTGTGTGTGTAGTGTAGCGTAGAGAGCTGTGTGTGTGTGTGTGTGTAGTGTAGTCTAGAGAGCTGTTTGTGTGTGTAGTGTGTGTGTGTGTAGTGTAGCGTAGAGAGCTGTGTGTGTGTGTAGTGTAGTCTAGAGAGCTGTGTGTGTGTGTGTAGTGTGTGTGTGTAGTGAAATGTGTTTTATGAGGAGAGGCAGGGTTAGGGTTAGATTTGGTTTAAACTCCAATCTAGGGCTTTTTTTGGTGTGTGTGTGTGTGTGTGTGTGTGTTTATAAGTGTGTGTGTAAGTGTGCACAGTATGTGTGGTGTGTGTGTGTGTGTGTAAGTGTGTGTGTGTGTGGTGTGTATATGACTGTGTGTGTGTGTGAGGTGTGTAAATGACTGTGTGTGTGTGTGTGTGTGTATGTGTAATGATAGGGTGAGTATTCTTGGTGCTGAGAGGAACTGTGCGGTCGAAACTCAACATGCTGGGACCTGTCTCTGCCTCCCTACTTTACCTATTCTCTCTTTCCCTCCCTCCCTCTTTCCCTCTCTCTCTTTCCCTCCCTCTCTCTCTTTCCCTCCCTCTCTCTTTCCCTCTCTCTCTCTCTTTCCCTCCCTCTCTCTTTCCCTCTCTCTCTTTCTCTCTCTCTCCCTCCCTCTCTCTCTCTCTCCCTCTCTCTCTTTCTCTCTCTCTCCCTCCCTCTCTATCTCTCTCTCTCTCTCTCCCTACTTTACCCATTCTCTCTCTCTCTCCCCCTACTTTACCCATTCTCTCTCTCCCTCCCTCTCTATCTCTCTCTCTCTCTCCCTACTTTACCCATTCTCTCTCTCCCTCCCTCTCTATCTCTCTCTCTCTCTCCCTTGCTTTCCTTTCTCTCTACCTGACATTCCTCTCTATCTCTCTCTCTTCAGGTCTGAACAGGCCCTGCTCAATGTTGTTCAGGGAATGTACAGCTCTATCAGACATTGAAACTCACACACACACACACACACACACACTGTCTCTCTCTCTCTCTCACACACACACACACACACTCTCTCTTTCTCTCTCTCTCCCTCGCTAACACACACACATACACACATTGTATTACTTCCACTGTGATTCCACTTTATAAATCTACAGTACTTTCATTAGGAATCAACTTTTCTGAATAATCCAACAGATGTAGGTAGTACAAGTGCAACGGTACAGGAAACAACATGTCTATTCCAGATAAACATGTTTCCTAGAACCTCTGGTATGGAACAGTACTTTTGACAATATAACTATATAATATTTTAACTTTTTGACCATTCTGAGAGATGTCAGTGTCTGTGTTTGCAATTCCAGAGGTGTTTACATGTGAATGAAAGCATTCTATTCAGAGCAGACAGTAATGTGTTCCAATTCCAGAGGTGTTTACAGGTGAATTAAAGCATTCTATTCAGAGCAGACAGTGTGCTGTAGATCTGCACATCCTCTGTGTGGGATCTGAGTAGCTTTGAGGTCCAAAGTCTGTCATGTCTGTGTAGGGTGTATGTGTGTAGGGTGTGTGTGTGTGTAGGTGTAGGATGTGTAGGGTGTGTAGGTGTAGGGTGTGTGTGTGTAGGGTGTGTTTGTGTGTAGGTGTAGGATGTGTGTGTGTGTGTAGGGTGTATGTGTGTAGGGTGTGTGTAGAATGCAACATGTATATTAGCCTAACTTAAACATGCTTAACTAGTATCAATTTAAAGATCTAGCCAGTCTCTATGCTGTTTTCATGGACAGCAAGAATCCGCTTTGTTCTACCCACGTTATCTCCAGTGGTTCAACAGTTTCACTTGCGCAGATGCGCACACACATTGAATGAGCGCTCACACCACTACCCCCAAATGCTATGCCTCTTCATTTGATAACACTAAATTAAGAAATGTTTCCTATTCTGGAAAATGTTTCGTTTTTTTTTTCTTTTGGTCCGTGGTTACATGATACCATTCAATTGTGGCGCAAATTATCAGCAATCTCTTCATCAACTAACCCTGCAGATCATACAGAGAAAGCAGGCTTTTTCTCTGGTGGTGGTGGAGCTGACCAGACATCTGAGGCTTCAGGCGTTACAGATTTACCATCATCCATTGCATCTGGCCTCTGAAAAAAGCTTTTAAGGCTAGTGTACCTGGGCCTGGCCATGTTTGAACCGTCTCACTCATTCGTTCGTTGTTTATAACAGACGTTTTAAGCGAGCGCTTTATTTGAAATGCAGCATATGCGTATTCTTGCTTTAGTATAGGCCTACATTTTAGACTTATTCTCAAATTCAGATTGTGTTAGGGGTCGGGATTATTAGCCAATTTCAATCGGATAGTTTGAATGGAGAGATTTAATTTTGACATTTAATTTTTTTTCCGGCCAATGTCCGGCAATTACCAGACAACGGAAACCCTGGTGCACACACACACACACACCTCCCTGATGGCCTCACCCTGAGTTGAGGAAACCCTGGTTACATACTCCAAGTTCCCGAACGGTAGCACGGCAATGTGGCGTCAAAATGACGTAGATCTCGCTGGTGCTGAACCAGGTAGCACGGGGCCAGGTAGCGCATGGTAGCACGGGGCCAGGTAGCGCATGGTAGCACGGGGCCAGGTAGCGCACGGTAGCACAGGGCAGGTAGCGCCAGGTAGCGCATGGTAGCACGGGGCCAGGTAGCGCACGGTAGCACGGGGCAGGTAGCACGGGGCAGGTAGCGCATGGTAGCACGGGGCAGGTAGCACGGGGCAGGTAGCGCATGGTAGCACGGGCCAGGTAGCGCACGGTAGCACGGGGCAGGTAGCGCATGGTAGCACGGGGCAGGTAGCGCATGGTAGCACGGGGCAGGTAGCGCACGGTAGCACGGGGCCAGGTAGCGCACGGTAGCAAGGGGCAGGTAGCACGGGGCCAGGTAGCACGGGGCAGGTAGCGCATGGTAGCACGGGGCCAGGTAGCACGGGGCAGGTAGCGCATGGTAGCACGGGGCAGGTAGCGCACGGTAGCGCACCACTCTATTTTCTACAGCTGAGCATGCCAAAATAGATCTATCTATCTATTGAAAACTAGATGATAATGATGGTGGTTGTGAATAGCAGCAACTGAAGTCTGAAGTATCATCACCGAGGCTAGCTTTTACTGGCATTGCCATTGACGCCAATACTGCTGACTGCTTCTTCTACTGTGTAAAGTAGGTATCAATAGACTTTTCACAACAGCAACACCTCTGTTCGGGAGAATATTGCAACTAGTGTCACGACCACCACGAGTATCAGGCAAGTAAAAATGGTTACGGCGCTCCCATGACGTCACATTGTCGCGCTACAGGTCGGGAATGGCGAGTATGTAGGGGCCTTTAGAGATATTGACCTAAAGTGTGTTGAAACATGATACCGAGTGTGAACGTATGTCTCATAGCTCATCTCAGCTTGTCCCCTGCACTCAGAAATCTGGTGCTAGTCAGTACACTACACCCTAGTGTGTGTAGGGTGTGTGTGTAGCGTGTGTGTGTAGGGTGTGTGTGTGTAGGGTGTGTTTTAGAGCCAAGATAGAGCCATTTAAAAGACCAAAGGTTCTCAGGTTCTTTCTGCTAACTGCACTGAGTTACAAATTCTCAATATGCCTTTAAATTATTCTACCTTGTGTATTTTATTTTGTCTTTTTCATTATTCTTTATTTTTAAATGATTTTGTGCATTTTATGTTTTCTTTTTTATTATGATCTTTACCTTTTAAAATATTATTTGACTATTGGCCTTCTATGCTTTTATTTGCTATTCCTGTTTGCTTTTGTTTATGTAAAGCACAATGAATGACCTCTGTGTATGAAATGCGCTATATCAATAAACTTGTGTGTGTGGTGTGTGTAGGTGTAAGGTGTATATGTGTAGGTGTAGGGTGTGTGTGTGTAGGTGTGGGGCGTGAGTGTGTAGGGTGTGTGTGTAGACTGTGTAGAGTGTGTGTGTGTGTAGGGTGTGTGTGTAGTAGAGTGTGTGTGTAGTAGAGTGTGGCTACGGGTCAGGTCGGGTGCGGTTCGGGTTGGGACACATGGGGGCAATATGGTTCGTGTGGTGTGTGTGTGTGTGTAGGGTGTGTAGGTGTAGGGAGTGTGGGGAGTGTGTGTGTGTAGGTGTAGGGTGTGTGTGTGTGTAGGTGTGGGGAGTGTGTAGGTGTAGGGTGTGTGTGTGTGTGTAGGTGTGGGGAGTGTGTAGGTGTAGGGTGTGTGTAGGTGTGGGGAGTGTGTGTGTGTAGGTGTGGGGAGTGTGTAGGTGTAGGGTGTGTGTGGGGAGTGTGTGTGTGTAGGTGTAGGGTGTGTGTAGGTGTAGGGTGTGTGTAGGTGTAGGGTGTGTGTAGGTGTGGGGAGTGTGTGTGTAGGTGTGGGGAGTGTGTAGGTGTGGGGAGTGTGTGTGTAGGTGTGGGGAGTGTGTGTGTGTAGGTGTAGGGTGTGTGTAGGTGTGGGGAGTGTGTAGGTGTAGGGTGTGTGTGGGGAGTGTGTAGGTGTAGGGTGTGTGTAGGTGTAGGGTGTGTGTAGGTGTGGGGAGTGTGTGTGTAGGTGTGGGGAGTGTGTGTGTGTAGGTGTGGGGAGTGTGTGTGTAGGTGTGGGGAGTGTGTGTGTGTAGGTGTAGGGTGTGTGTAGGTGTGGGGAGTGTGTAGGTGTAGGGTGTGTGTGTGTGTGTAGGTGTAGGGTGTGTGTAGGTGTGGGGAGTGTGTGTGTAGGGTGTGGGGAGTGTGTAGGTGTAGGGTGTGTGTGTGTAGGTGTGGGGAGTGTGTAGGTGTGGGGAGTGTGTGTGTAGGGTGTGTAGGTGTGGGGAGTGTGTGTGTGTAGGTGTGGGGAGTGTGTGTGTGTAGGTGTAGGGTGTAGGTGTGGGGAGTGTGTGTGTAGGGTGTGTGTGTGTAGGTGTCGGGAGTGTGTAGGTGTGGGGAGTGTGTGTGTAGGGTGTGTGTGTGTAGGTGTGGGGAGTGTGTGTGTAGGTGTAGGGTGTGTGTGTGTAGGTGTAGGGTGTGTGTGTGTGTAGGTGTGGGGAGTGTGTGTGTGTAGGGTGCAGGGTGTGTGTAGGTGTGGGGAGTGTGTGTGTAGGGTGTGTGTGTGTAGGGTGTGTGTGTAGGTGTAGGGTGTGTGTGTGTAGGTGTAGGGTGTGTAGGTGTGGGGAGTGTGTGTGTAGGGTGTGTGTGTGTGTGTAGGTGTAAGGTGTATGTGTGTAGGTGTAGGGTGTGTGTGTGTAGGTGTAGGGTGTGTGTGTGTGTAGGTGTGGGGAGTGTAGGTGTAGGGTGTGTGTGTGTGTAGGTGTGGGGAGTGTGTGTGTAGGGTGTGTGAGTAGGTGTAGGGTGTGTGTGTGTAGGTGTAAGGTGTGTGTGTAGGGTGTGTGTGTGTAGGTGTAGGGTGTGTAGGTGTAGGGTGTGTGTGTGTGTAGGTGTGGGGAGTGTGTGTGTAGGGTGTGTGTGTAGTAGAGTGTGTGTGTAGAGTGTGTGGCTACGGGTCAGGTCGGGTGCGGTTCGGGTTCGAACACATGTGGGCGATATGCATTGGAAGCTTTACATTTAAAATAGCTTATTATGTTGGGTAACCAACAGGTCTGCTTTACATGATGCAAACGTTTGTTTTTTGAGCATAAAATAAAATGTAAAAAAGACCTAACAGCTTTCTTCCTGTGTGCAAGATTTGTTTATGTAGCCTTGACAACGCATGTGCATTTCAGGCGGCATGTCTTGGGTGATATTAAAAAAAAAGTTGTTTTAAGACCAAAGAAAACTAAGCAAATTAAGTCTAGGCCTACTATGTGAAGGCAGTCCTATTTGCGTTGCATACTGTGGTAAAGTCATAGGCTACCGGTTGGTTATATGGTCGTCTCGTTCAACTGGAGGAGGATTTCCTCTTGTAGTTTCAAAGACTGTTGCAGTTCATTTCAAGACTTTTCGTCAATGGTAAGACTAGAATTCTACTTGCTTGGGCCTCTTGTTAATGTGTGCTGTGTGTGACCTGCGTGTGTGCACGCTCATCTGATTCTGTAGACAAGAATTCCATTTGTTGTTCCATTCCATTTGTAACTGAGGCATCATGTGCGTCGGGCTCGGGTCGGGTTCGGACATAAAAATGAAAATGCCTGTCGGGGTCGGGTTCGGACGCAACTCTGTCGGACACGGGCCGGGTTCGGACAGAAATTTGCGGCCCGAACCGCACTCTAGTATGTAGGGTGTGGTTATCTGTGCTGCTGGCTGCCTTGTTCTCTGTAGCACTGACGGGCTCATGATGTCCCTCATAGGCTTCCATACTCCGAGATGGGCTGGGCTCCTCCAATGAGAACCCTCGGCCGGTGCTGGAGGGCAGGGCTACGGTGCGGTGGGCGGGGCCAAGAACTCTGCTCTTGCAACGGACACACGCCGCTCAAGGTTTCGGATTCACACTCCGCCACTTCATCGTCTACCCACCAGAGTCTGCACTACGGGTAACACGCACGCACGCACGCACGCACGCACACACTCACACTAGGGGTGGCACGGTTCACAAAACCCACGGTTCGGTTCGGTTTGGTTCGTATCACGGTTATGATTTTCGGGTCTATATGGCTCTTGTGGTTATTTTTTTTCTTTTTTCAACACTTCAGAAATATACTTCAGCATATGATACTAATTATCCACTATTTAGGCTACAGTATTAAAAAATAGTTATATCATAATTGACTTGACTTTAAGCACATCATTGAGACCATCTCTGAGAAGAGGTGAGATTTTGATACAGCAAGAGTGAAGACATTGATGATTTCAAATTGCTTTTCATTTATTTGGCACTAACAAGTAGAATGTGTTATGGCCATCTACAAGGACTTTTGTTCCTTTTTAGCACAGTAAGATTGACTGAAATATTACAGAATATCTTATTTCTAAACATAGCAAAGCCTACCCGAGCTATGCAAGATAGCTTCTAGGCTACCACATAACAGTGACAAGCCCTGTAAATGCCGAATTTGAGGCCTCCTCTGGTTTCTCTAACAGGGCTATTTGCTCACTGAAACTGAATGTGTGGAGGACCCAACACACATTTTAATGATATTTTATTTTCGAGACCTTTTGAGATCTGTTATTACCTACCTGCTATTACCTGAGAGTAAAATTAGTTATTATTAGACTACTACACGCAGGGCTCTCAAGTGTCACGCATTGAGCGTGACAGTCACTCATTTCGGTCTTTAGTCACGCACTCCCGCCACACATTGTATTTCTCACGCAGAAAAACTACTTATAATACATTTAATATTCCGCAGCGCCCAAAACTTCCATGGCTGCAAAACGGCATTTTCACCAGCCAGTGGCCCACACGGGGACGCGCACGCACAGATAAAACTTCACACGCACGGAAATAACACGCACGTTTGTAGCCCCATTGGTGATGAACTCTAACTTTAATATGCATAAAGACTGAACCAAGAACATGGATATATCAATGCACAACTCCCAAAAAATGAATGCAATATGAAATATGAAAATGAAAAAAGAATAGCCTAGAATAGATCATCAGAGCAGCCGCTCCACGAACGTGTCTTAATTAACGTCATGCAGTTAACAAGGTGCGAAGGAGCTTGCTCTTCTCCACAACCCTGTCTATCACGTCATCAGCATCCAAGTTCATTACGACCTCTTTCTCTGTCGCCATCAGCATAAAGGCCTCCAAATTATCCTGTGACAATCGTGTCCTTAGATTCTTGATTAATTTAAGAGTGGAAAAACTCTGTTCGCATGCCACTTGAGTACATGACAGTGTTAGTAGGAATTTATATGCTAACCATATATTGTTGTAAGCACAGGTAAAGAGGTTTAACTGCTGAGAAGGAAATAGCAACAGATTGCACAATTCTTGCAGGTAGCACATTTCTTGCTCACCAGGTTTATTTCTGTATCTTCCTCTATCTCCACGACATCATCAAAGTCCGACGCTCTGACTGTGTACTCGTTTAGAGGAGACTTTTTCAGGCTGTCCCAATGCGTGGTGAGATGTGTCAATTCCAACTGTAATTTTTTGACTGTAGCATCTTCACTAAATTTAAGCAGACATTCACTTATGTTTCGAAGTGCATTTGGGGGCAGTTTATTAGCTTTTATAAGGGGAAAATTCCGAGGATCAAGGCATGCTAGATCGGCATACAATTCCCCGTGCTGAAGGAAGTAGACGCATTCGGTTTTGAAATTCCCAGAAGTCATTGCTTCATATAATTTTTGTAAACCAATAATAAAATAAAAGATACAGGCATATTTATTGTATTTCAATTTCAAACAATGCACTTTTTAAACATTTGATTGAATAAGGCTACAAAAGAATGTAGACTGATGTAAATATTGAGGGTCACCATGACTGTAGTATAGAGACTCATATCTGGTATAAATACTGATCAGTTTCCCTAACATGTAGGAGAAAGAGGGAGTTAGAGATAAATGGCTGATTTGAAGCCAATTAACACTATTGATGCTTGATAGTGGGCCTTACGATGAAGGGGCCGCGCGAACCCGACAAGCATGCCGCCCCGTGATTGGTCGGCCCAAACGGCCCACGAGAGGCCGCAGCCCTTCTGGCATCTGCCCAAATGCCAGACCGTCCAGTCCGTCACTGGCTGCGCTGCTCTCACTATGGAACCGAGCTTGTCTCCCCTGGGGTTCTTAGACGAGTCCGCCACTGATCAGCCAATCAAAAAAAAGAAAGGGGCTGCACAATAGCCAATCAGAAAATAGCACTATTGTATCTGGGTAAGATTTAACACAACAACCAATGAAAAAAAGCATACCCTGGAAGTGTTCACATGATTCTGCTACCGAAAGTTTCGTTCACACTCAGAGGAAACCACTGGAGCTTCGAGCATCACTTTGAGCAGTAAGTCATGTTTTAATGTTACAACAAATTCACAACTTGTTTGACACGAACAATGACAACTTGACTGCTGTTAGAAAATGTTTCCCAGATAATTAGCAGTTGTTCATGAGTGTCTGAACTTAGCCAACAGTTACAGCCTGTTCACCGACAACACCTGCTTAGAACAAGTAGTCATATTTTTGTTATCACACGATGACTGACAAATTGTCACATTATCACGCTTAAAGTGTTCAGGCACCGTCCCTAAATTCAGGCGTGAGCTGGTATGCTTAAGATTTAAAAACAGGCAATGATACAACATATGACGTCCTCATAAATGTCTGATAACTTCAAGCACAGACAATTTTTGTTGCTTTAAGCCCTGCATTATAAACATCTCTCTCTCACCAAATAGGCTTAATCATTTTATTAGCACTAAATAAATAAAGGTAAATAAATACTAAATCAATTAAAGTGTATTGCATAGTCAATGTTATAGGTCACTTTTAAAATATTTTCATATGTTATAATAATAATATAATAATAATATGTTATCATAATTATCCTGGCCATGGATGCTTTAATTATTGCATCTGTCTTTCAAAAATGTCAGGTAAAAAGCAATTAAGCATCCTCTCATTCGCCCTCAGAGGAAAGCCATTAAGCAATTAAGCATCCTCTCATTCACCCTGAGAGGAAAGCCCCTAATAGGCCAGGTTAGTGGCTGCAGGTTAGTGGATGCTCAGAGGTGGTGGTGAAAAGGCCCATTATTGAATTGCCAATGCCATGTGTCAAATCTTTTCTTCTGCAAGTCTGAGCAATTATAAATTATACTTATGTCCCATTTAGATTTTTTTTGCCCAATATTGCACATCATATACTTGCTCCTACATACTTTGGCCTATAATCAAATGCCTCTTTGGAAAGCTGAGACACTGCATTTTTTTGGAAAACAATTCGAATAACTGTGTGTGATGTACTGACAGAGTTACAGAGGCTAGAATATTGTTTCTTTCTGCCGGATAACAAGCATCTCTGAACTGACCACATTTCAGACCTCTAGGTCACTTGATATGACAGAACTGAGAACTGGGGTCGACGGGGAATGTCACTCTTGCCACCGTCGCCATGGAGCTGGGCAGGCCCACGCTGGGAGAACTCAACATGGCTGTGGAGGAGAGGAGGAGCACTCCTCAAAACTTGAGAGCCCTGTACACATCTGCTGTCACCTTAGAGTCAAATGTGTCATTATTAGCCTACCGCACGTCTCCAAATGTGTCATCATCAGCCTACCGCACGTCTCCAAATGTGTCATTATTAGCCTACCGCACGTCTCCAAATGTGTCATCATTAGCCTACCGCACGTCTCGGCTGCACACGTGAGAGTTGGTCAGAGCCGTGCCACTGGACGAGGGGCCGGTCATATAGCCTCCTGCTCCTCTTAATGATTGCACATATAAACTTGCAACTTCCAAACAGTGTTTGTGAGGGCTACTTTGTTAATATTTGGGAAACTGTGAGTAAGGGGCTGAGACCGCACACAATGTTCAGACCGGCCCAAAATGTTAACTTCAGAAACAATCTATTTCAGCTCACGATATTCAGACCGACCCAAAACTTTAACTTCAGAAACAATCTATTTCAGCTCACGATATTCAGACCGACCCAAAACTTTAACTTCAGAAACAATCTATTTCAGCTCACGATATTCAGATCGGCCCAAAACGTTAACGGCCCACCGGGAATCCTCCCGAGGCTCCCGATTAGCAACTCCGGGCCGGCACTAGCATAATGAATATGCGTTGAGCAATGCTTGCACACAGTCGCAGTTCTATCAACCACTCTTTCCAGTGTCATCAAAACTAAATATCACACTATGTTAACATAAAACATAAAACTAAACAATATAACATAAAACATAAAACTAAATCCCAAATGATCCCAGACTTATGTGACGCTGGCGCATCCTCCACCTCCTGGGTGGCCCTTGGGTGGCCCCCAACCCACCATACGATGCACACATGCCCCCATCAACACCATACGATGCACACATGCCCCCATCAACACCATATGATGCACACATGCCCCCAACCCACCATACGATGCACACATGCCCCCAACCCACCATACGATGCACACATGCCCCCATCAACACCATATGATGCACACATGCCCCCAACCCACCATACGATGCACACATGCCCCCATCAACACCATACGATGCACACATGCCCCCATCAACACCATACGATGCACACATGCCCCCAACCCACCATACGATGCACACATGCCCCCAACTGAAACAAGCAAACCGAACAGTTTTTTTTTTTTTCATGAATCATGCCACCCCTAGCGCGCACACACACACACACACACACACACACACACTATCATGCCAGTAAATGACAGAGAGAGGGGTGGAGAGAGAGAGGAATAGAGCAAGATGAAGAGAAAGAGAATGCATGAGAGAAAAAAAGACAGATAGAAAGAGATAATGGGTGAGACAAAGAGAGAGGAGGGGGAGAGAGGGATGAGAGAGTAAGAGGAGGAGGAGGAGGGAGAGAGAGGGATAAGAGAAAGAGAGGCGGAGGGAGAGAGAAAGAGGAGGGGGAGAGAGGGATGAGAGAAAGAGAGGAGGAGGGAGAGAGAAAGAGGAGGGGGAGAGAGAGGGATAAGAGAAAGAGAGAGGGGGGAAAGCGGGATGAGAGGAGAGAGAGGAGGATGAGAGAGAGGAGGATAAGAGAAAGAGAGGAAGAGGGAGAGAGAGAGGAAGGGAGAGGGAGAGGAGGAGGGAGAGAGGGAGAGGAGGAGGGAGAGGAGGAGGGAGAGAGGGATCAGCTGTTGGGTTGAACAAAGCTTCTGTTATTCCTCACAGGAACAGCTGCAAGTACAGGAGAATCCTGGTACACCACACACACACACACACACACACACACACACTCAGAGATGCACACACATACAGTACACACTCAGGCCCAGATGTACGTACATTTGCGAACGTGGCGTTATCAACGCCATGGACAAACCGCAGATTGCGAACGCAATCAGACCCAAGTTTCCGTCGTATTTATCAATCGTTCAATCCTTAGTGTAAACTGCGCCTTTCTCTGCCTTTCTCCGCCCATAAACGCAATTTACGAACGTCCACAACTGAATGGCAGCGCCTACATACAAGCGCAGTTGAATGAAGTTAACTGATGACAACATTAAAAATAATCAAACGTTTAGCGATCATGAAATAATACCATACGTGATAAGATGTCAACAAGCAGGGAGATAATGAAGATCAGTAGTTCTACTCAAACTACTTGTGCAGGTAGGCTATGGAAGATTGGTCAAATCTAGCAAGTAGGAAAGTTTAAGTGAATGACGTGAAAGTGAAAGTAAGACTTTTGAAAGGCCAACGAAAGTTAAGGTTGCTTTTGATAGTACTGCTTAAAAAACTGGTGTTCTAAATAGCGATTCTGTTGTCTTTGGTTCTCTTATTGACGCATTGAACTGCAATTTGGATTAACACCTGCTTTTACAAGACGGAAGTATAGTATTTAGGCGCAGAATAGACTTTCACAAGCAGTCTTTGTACATACCACGGAATACATAATTAGGCGCTATTTACTCTTCCACTCCCATCTCTTTACGCTAAACTCCCACGTTCCCCTGGATCCTCCCATGAATGCATATGCATGACACGAAAAACGCAATGTGCCCTTTTCAGCTCCTGCGACAAGCAGTTTGTGCTTTAACATCATTGCGGCCTGTTTGTACATACCTCACAATGATTTTACACGCACGTTGTGAAACAAATACGCCTGAGTGGGCGCAAAAGCGTTCTGGCCCTCAGACACACACACACATACACACTCAGACACACACATACACACACACACACCATAAAAGTCCTGGCAGAAAGCAATGCATCCGAGTTTTATAAATGCTTGTATTTTCAGGTCAACACTTAAAAAGTATTTCAAATATCATCCAGTTATCAATATATGTCTATGGAGTGTTGAATTCACTAGCTTTTCCCTTACATTTGTGAGTTTTGCAAAGGACTTTTACGGGCTTTTCCCAAATCACAGAAGTGAAGGAGAGAGAGAGGGAGAGAGGGAGAGGGAGAGAGAGAGAGGGAGGGAGGGAGGAAGAGAGGGAGGGAGAGGGAGAGAGAGAGAGGAAGAGAGGGGGAGAGAGAGAGAGGGAGGGAGGGAGAGAGAGAGAAGGAGGGAGGAAGAGAGAGAGAGGGAGAGAGAGAGAGAGAGAGGGAGGGAGAGAGTTGACGTAGAGGTAGCAGCAGAGAGTAGAAGCCATCAGGTGTTATTTAAACTAGATGTACCGCATATCGGTACAAAATATGACCGCTATGCGGATTAACGTACGTGCAGTAATAACCAAGCATGTCCGATAAACATTCTCAGATTTATTTCGGCTTCAAGAAGAAATGGGAATAACATTTCATGTGAAAATCGTCCTATCCTTATTAGACGTTCTCTGTGGTAAACTACAGTCCTTGTAGAAAGCGTCCATTGTTTTTCCAACCCACTTTTAACTTCCAACAAAATTACGTCTCACTGCAAGGATGCACCATCTAGTGGTCAAACGACTATGTATCGCCAATACTGGAAATGCAGCCATGATGATGATGATGATGATGAATGTTTGGCTTTCCTTTAATCCTACTGAATTTGTAATTATGTATCGCCCGTTCTAATTGCCGATACCGATAGTATGTGCGTGCCTGTGTGTGTGTGTGCATGTCTAATTTCCCTCACGGTATCAAAAGAGTATACTGTATATGTGTGCACCGCCATCTACAGGCCAATGAGTGTACAGTCACTAAATGTACACATAACCTACATTTTATTAGACCCACCCATGGATGAAATTCTACGAAACTTGGCAAACCCCCAGAGAATGCCAGGTTAATCATACATATCAAATGTGGTGCAGTTCTGAACATCTCAACTGAAGAGAGGGGCAAGAATGCGCAGATGCTGTTCACTGATTTATTCTCAGACAGGGGAGAGCCACCGGCCAATAAGGCAGTTCAAACAATTTAACCAAAATAGTTCTTCAAACAGCAGAAAACAGAAATAAGGAAAATCCAATTGTCAGTTAATCCAGGCCAAGTCCAACAAAGCAAAGTTCAAGAGGCTGGATCGTAGTCAAAAACAGGCAGATTAAAAAAAACGGGCAGATTCAAAATCCAAAAACAGGTTCAGGAAAAACTACCAAACAAAAAATGGAAAACTCACAAACTCACAAGTTCCAAACCAGAGACAGGCCAAAGCACTAGGGCACATCACCACACGGTAGGGGTGTGACTTTCAAAACCGACGTCTCGAATCAGTGTCGAGGCTTCGAAGCACAAGTGTTTCGAAACACTGCTTCGAAACGTGGTTCAAAACAGCCATGTCATGTGACCACTGCTTCGAAACATCGTTCAAAATCCCCATGTCATGTGACCAAAGTTAAGTGAACCTTCGGTGCATTTCACCGGTGTCGGCAGGCGTGCCCGCGCGTTCAATTAACAGTGTAGATTTTTCTTAAGCAATAACCATGATGGTGTAGTGGTTAGTGAGGGTGTTTTTTGCACGGTATCCCAGGCTGCTCAAATGTGGTTCGATCCCCGTTTGATTTGTAAGGTATTGTTTCAGATCGTTTATAAGTTTTCTTGATTCATCATTAACCACACAGTTTAAACTAAACTCTCAGAATAGTCAAAATCGAGAGTTTTTATAAGAAAGTGATTTAGAGAACACTAGTGGCAGCAATAAGATTCTCTTTATTGTGACTTCATGTGGTCTCCCATCCAGTAATTGACCAAGGGCATGACTGCTTAGCTTTTGACAAAGACTGAACACAGGTAACACAGCGAGCCACGAACTTTAAAGACTACATCTTCAATACGAAGCATTTGACAGATTTGTTTCACCCTAAAAAGCTCTGAGGTGTCAGAATTGTTTTGAAGCTTCGGAACAATTCGGCACAATTGCTTCGAACGTTTCAGTGTTTCATAAAGCCTCGCTTTGGCCATCCCTACCACACGGAGAAAGACAATCTGACAATGAGACACCAGTAGGGCAGGGTATAAATAGGGCAGGTAATACAAGCAAATGAGAAACAGGTGAGTACAAAAAATGGCGGGAAAGAGAACAAAGACAGGAAGTTGGCAAAAAGGCACATGGTGGGCCAAAACAAAAACATGCAGTGATACACTGCAAAAACTGCTTATCTAACAAAATCTAACTAAGTGTTATTAATCTTATATCAAGATAAAAAAAACTAGTTGGTATTGTTTTCAGTATAAAGAGACTTACCTAGCTCTTTCTTGTCAAATCATTTGACTTAATTTAAAAAATGTTTGACTTATTTTAAGACATCTCATCTTGAAAACAAGCAACTATGTCTGCCAAGATTAATAACACTTGGTTAGAATTAATTTTTTGCAGTGTAACAGAAGCAGACCAGCAGAGGGCTATAAATAAACAGAGTCCTAGGGCAGAGTACTGACAGATTAAAGCAGAATAATATTGCATTTTCATATTTTACCAGGGGGGTGCAAATCACAAATGAGTGATTATGGGCTAGGTTGATGTGGGCCCTTGAGACCAACATTCATCTTCATCCTCAGTGCCACGGTTCAGGTAGTTATTTAGGAAAAACTTTTTTTGGGGTTTCAGGGGGCCCAGTGCGGTGGGGGAGTGGCCCCGGGGACCAAACGAAATTTTTCCGTAAAAGTCTACATACCCACCAAATTTCATGTGCCCCGGTGTTTCGGTGTCGCGGGTATCGTTGACCAAAAATTCAGGAAGTAGATGACGGGGGGGGGGGCAATCCCTATATGACCGCTTCACTAGCTTCGCTAGCGGCGGTCATAATAAACTCCTGGTGTAGGCTACTTACACACTTTCCAATGCCTCGTTTTATGAGTACAGACCCTATTTGTCTATTTGTTAGGGTTGCAAAATTCCGGGAGTTTTCAAAGTTGGAAACTTTCCATGGGAATTAACGGGAATATACGGAAATTAACGGGAATAAACGGGAATTAATGGGAATAAACTGGGAATTTTAATATGGCAAGTTAGTCTATAACAGGGAACTTAAATGTAGTGGACAAAACCCCATCTTGCAGAATAATATTAGTTAAAACAACCTGATTTAATGCAATTTCAGTCAAATTTCTACCCTGCACATGCGTCAATCCCATGCACACAGCAATCAGCATAGGCTACGAGACATAAAGGAAACCTATGGTGCGTTCATGTGCATGGGGAAAATAAATTCCGGGGGAAAATTAATTCCCAGTGAAAATGTCATCTCATGTGGGAATAACTGGTGTGAAACTGGGGGAAGTTTGCAAACAGAGTTGCCAGTTATGGGCTTGTCGTCACTTTTGTCCTCATTCAAATGGGTGTACGTCATTTTGCATAAACTGTAATGGGACAATTAATCTGTCTGATTAAGCTTGACAATTTATATATAACTTACATAATCTATAAGGTTTGGTTGGGGTGGTATGTTGTGTCGTTATATTTTTATTTGTTTTACCATTTTCTGGGATTCTAACTGAACAAAATGATAGTCAATGTTCCAACCAATTGGATTTTGTTGTTGAGTGGCGTGGTGTCTCTTGGGCAGTTTAGTGGTTTCAGTGTTGCTAGCTTAGCACGCTAGTAAACCATAGGCAGAGAATGGGATTCCCGCTAGCATGGTAGCTAGCTTTGTATGCCAAGCTAAGCGAAAATACGAACAAACAAATCATATTGTTTATTACGAAACAAAATGTTAATGTCTGTATATGAAACAGTAGGAATTACCAAAAATTCCCAGTTAATTCCTGTAAATTCCCATAATTTCCTTTAATTCCATGAAAGTTTCCAATTTGGAATATTTCCAAAATTCCCCAGCTTAACTTCCCATGGAAAGTTTCCGGTAAGTTTACGGAAATTTACCGGAAATTTAACGCCCCTTTGCAACCCTACTATTTGTACCCTTCCTCTACTGTAGAAGTTTGGTCATATTATGCCCATTATTAGTGGGTTAATTTACAAGATCCAAGATTGGTTCCAAAAGTGCTAACGCTAAGCAATTGGGCTGATACATAGACTGATAGCGCGAACTCGACCAATGTTCGACCAAGGGAAAAAAGCTTCTGGGGGTGTGTTTGGCTCGCTGTCATCGTGCAAACGACCCTATGGTGAAATTCACTCCGAACCACCGAAATCGAATTGTGACACCCCTAACACACACACATAAAAACACACATACACATGCAAGCAAGCAGGCACACACACACACACACATAGATAAACACACACACACACACACACACAATTAAACACACACACACATACACAACCCATTACCCCCACACACACACTCACAAGTGAACACACGCAGAGAAGCTCACATGAACACAAAAACAAACACGCACTATGCACACACTTCTTTACATACATAAAAGTCGCAAGAGTAGGGGATGGAGTAGGAGATGGAGACAAATTGACAAGTGTTATTTATTTTTACGCATAGAATGTGCAGGAATGAGCGGGTGTCATATTTTGTACCGCTTTGCTAGTTTTGAGTTAGGGTTAGGTTAGCTATTAGATCATTTTGGTTTAGGGTTAGATTAGCTATCAGAGACAAAGAGAGCCGTGCTAGTGAGAGAGCTCATAGCCTGGGCTTTTAACTCAAACGTTAGCACACCTGGGCTTTTAACTCAAACGTTAGCACACCGATCCCGATCCGATTCGCTGCTGTTTTTTGTGGGCAAGTGCAGGGCTGAGCTGCGCAGTTCAACACAACGCAGGTTACATACACACACACACACACACATGCATTCACACACGCACGCACACACGCACCTACACACACACACACACACGCACTCACACACGCACGCACACACGCACCTACACACACACACACACACACACACTCACACACGCACCTACACACACACACACACACACACTCACGCACTTACACACGCACGCACACACGCACCTACACACACACACACACTCACACACACTCATGCACGCACGCACGCATGCACGCACCTACACACACGTTTGCATGTTCAGCGTTATGGGTTGAATAGATAGATAGATAGATAGATAGATACTTTATTGATCCCCAGGGGAAATTCAAGAATAATCACCGTTGTGCCCTTGAGCACTTAACCCTGAATTGCTCTGGGGACAAACGCAGTAGCCCTTGTAATATACTCCACATGTAATATACTCCACATGTAATATAATCCATATGTAATATACTCCACATGTAATATGCTCTGGGGACAAAAGCAGTAGCCCTTGTAATATAATCCACATGTAATATACTCCACATGTAATATACTCCACATGTAATATAATCCACATGTAAGTCACTTTGGATTAAAAAAATATAAATGAACATTTTAAATAAATGTCTCTCTCTCTCTCTTTCTCTCTCTCTGTACAGGATGAAATCAATGGGAATGAGAGAGGTGAGTAGTGAGTGGGGTTGGAGTTTTACTGATGTGTGTGTGTGTATATATGAGAGAGTATAGTAGTGTATGTGAGAGAGTATAGTCGTGTATGTGAGAGAGTATAGTCGTGGATGCGAAGGAGTATAGTAGTAAATGTGAGAGAGTATAGTAGTGTATATGAGAGAGTATAGTAGTATATGTGAGAGAGTATAGTAGTGTATGTGAGAGAGTATAGTAGTGTATGTGATATACACATACACTACTATACTCTCTCATATACACACTACTATACTCTTTACTCTCTCACATTTACTACTATACTCCTTCACATACACTACTATACTCTCTCACATACACTACTATACTCTCTCACATACACGACTATACCCTCTCATACATACATGTAAAAGGATTATAATAGTGAGTGTTTATGAGTATAGTGGTGTATATGCAAGATTATGATAGTGTGTGTAAGACCAAGTATGAATCAAGGCCTAGGCGGCCCCTCATACGCGTACACACACACACGCATACACACATATGCTAGCGTACACACACACACGTCCGCACTTGCGTACACACACACACACACACACGCATACACACACACAGGCACGCACACACACACACACAGACAAGCATACACACACACACATGCACGCATACACACATACACACATACTGTACGTAGCCTGTTGTCAGCTGTCAGTAGCACTGGAAGAAGCCTGGAAACAAAGCAACCTAATTGTGTAGCTTATCATAGTGTGTGTGTGCGTGCGTGCGTGTGTGCTTGTGTAGCTTATCATAGTCTACTGATTGGACTGTTCACTTTCCCCACTAGTGTTTCAGTGTTTGTGTGTGTGCAAGCGTTTGTGCGTGTGTGTGTGTGTAACTTGTCATAGTCTACTGATTGGACTGTTCACTTTCCCCATCAGTATTTCAGTTTCAAACGTATACTTAGGATAAGAGACGTCTCCATTTACATCAATCAAATGAATAGTAGCCTATAGATAGATAGATACTTTATTGATCGCCAAGGGGAAATTCAAGATAAATATATATATATATTTGCTCTACATGAGTAGCCGATATTGCCAAGCAGCTGTTGCTAACCTCCACAACCCAACAGTATTCTAACGTTAGCTTAGAGATACGGCGCCTTACATGCTAACCTCCACAACCCAACAGTACTCTAACGTTAGCTTAGGGATACGGCGCCCTATATGCTAACCTCTACAACCCAGCAGTATTCTAACGTTAGTTTACATGCTAACCTCCACAACCCAACAGTATTCTAACGTTAGCTTACATGCTAACCTCCACAACCCAACAGTATTCTAATGTTAGCTTACATGCTAAACTCCACAACCCAACAGTATTCTAACGTTAGCTTAGGGATATGGCGCCCTACATGCTAACCTCCATAACCCAACAGTATTCTAATGTTAGCTTACATGCTAACCTCCACAACCCAACAGTATTCTAACGTTAGCTTAGGGATACGGCGCCCTACATTCTAACTTCCACAACCCAACAGTATTCTAATGTTAGCTTACATGCTAACCTCCACAACCCAACAGTATTCTAATGTTAGCTTAGGGATACGGCGCCCTACATGCTAACCTCCACAACCCAACAGTATTCTAACGTTAGCTTACATGCTAACC
>NC_055980.1:30467220-30474720 GCF_018492685.1 Alosa sapidissima
GGCATTTAGACACAAAAACTCAATATAAATTCAATAATATGGCCCCAGCCGTGGCGCAACTGTCTGGGGCACCTGCACCATACGCTGGCGACCCGGGTTCCAGGGTTCGATCTCGCCCTGCCCCTCTTTCTCACTCACTTCCTGTATTGGGGTGTATTGAGTTATATTGTCACTCTCCACTATCCTGTCAAATTAAAAGCCCAAAAATAAAAAAAAACAATAATATCCCCAAAATGTGGGATTTTGGGCCTAAACTATCACAGGAAGGAGAGCACTGGGCCTAAACTATCACAGGAAGAAGAGCACTGGGCCTAAACAGGAAGGAGAGCACTGGGCCTAAACTATCACAGGAAGGAGAGCACTGGGCCTAAACTATCACAGGAAGGAGAGCACTGGGGCTAAACAGGAAGGAGAGCACTGGACCTAAACTATCACAGGAAGGAGAGCACTGGGCCTAAACTATCACAGGAAGGAGAGCACTGGGCCTAAACCATCACAGGAAGGAGAGCACTGGGCCTAAACCATCACAGGAAGGAGAGCACTGGGCCTAAACTATCACAGGAAGGAGAGCACTGGGCCTAAACAGGAAGGAGAGCACTGGGAGATCACAGGAAGGAGAGCACTGGGCCTAAACCATCACAGGAAGGAGAACACTGGGCCTAAACTATCACAGGAAGGAGAGCACTGGGCCTAAACAGGAAGGAGAGCACTGGGCCTAAACTATCACAGGAAGGAGAGCACTGGGCCTAAACTATCACAGGAAGGAGAGCACTGGGCCTAAACTATCACAGGAAGGAGAGCACTGGGCCTAAACTATCACAGGAAGGAGAGCACTGGGCCTAAACAGGAAGGAGAGCACTGGGCCTAAACTATCACAGGAAGGAGAGCACTGGGCCTAAACTATCACAGGCCTAAACTATCACAGGAAGGAGAGCACTGGGCCTAAACCATCACAGGAAGGAGAGCACTGGGCCTAAACTATCACAGGAAGGAGAGCACTGGGCCTAAACTATCACAGGAAGGAGAGCACTGGGCCTAAACAGGAAGGAGAGCACTGGGTCTAAACCATCACAGGAAGGAGAGCACTGGGCCTAAACAGGAAGGAGAGCACTGGGCCTAAACTATCACAGGAAGGAGAGCACTGGGCCTAAACAGGAAGGAGAGCACTGGGCCTAAACTATCACAGGAAGGAGAGCACTGGGCCTAAACAGGAAGGAGATCACTGGGCTACTCATTCCACCAACGAGTTACCACAGAGGAAAAGAGTCTAGAATTTGATCTAGATAGATAGATAGATAGATAGATAGATAGATACTTTATTGATCACCAGGGGAAATTCAAGTGTTTACGGCTGGTCGACACAACAGATGCTCATCAGATGACCCCAGTGAGTGGTTGGGGATGTACAGCTGGATCATCAGTGTTGGGCAAGTTACTTCAAAATCGTAATGTATTATGTATTACTTATTACTGTCATTTCAAAGTAATTTGTTACATTATAATATTACTGTCTCTGAATTGTAAGGCATTACACTACTATTGTATTACTTTTAAGTTACTTTTACCAAAATATCTAGAAATATGGATTTGGAATTCTAAATGCAGTTTATTATGCTCAATGCAGCTCATTGCACTTCTAATGGAGGGCGATGTGGTATAACATAATGACTGAGCTAGGCTTAAGGCTAACAATAGTAGAATGCAATAGGCGCAGTGATGGCTCATGATGCAATACAAGGAACAATCATAGCCAGAATTTTGTTAAAAGCAGACAAAAGGTCGAAGTCTGGTCAATTGTGATAGAAATGCTGTAACTTTAAGCTTAGGCCTACTCATTAAAATCAACAGAGAGCCCACTACCTGTATCTTGTAACCCAAAACTTGTCAAACTTGTCAAGCTACACAGTGCCGCTGCTGGCCATTTTGGTGCCCTAACTGGTGAAATACAGTAACATGTAATATGTATTTGTATTTCAAATACAAAATAGTATTTTGTCATTTGTATTTTATTGAGTTGAAGGAAATGGCTCTGTATTTTGTATCAAAATACTTTATTGGTGTGTATTTTTGTATTTTAGAAATACTGCAAAATACTATATGTGAAAAACACTAAAAAAAAAGTAGATACTACACACAGGTGTAATGAATAATTGGTAATTAGGCAACAATGGGTTTTTTTTTATCGCAATCAGCTAATGTGAGAACAGCTGTGTTCACAGACACTCACAGCTTTTCAGTGACGGCTATTGTTGAAGCATCAGCTCTGGTCTGAAGCAGTGGTGTGAAGTCGTACGCAAGTAAAGATGAGCAAGTTTACCTGTGCAAGTTCACAAAAGGACACTGACAATTCTCTTTAATTGAAGTTCACAGCACGAAGCTGACATGAAGAGCATTTATGCTTTATCAAGAATCAAAAAGATTAGCATGGCACCGCTCTAGATGTGTCATTAAATTAATTGTGCTATTTCGCGAGGTATAGAGATCTTTCGGTTTCACACACAAAGTGCACTTAACTGTTCCTCATATCCTACAGTAGTTGTCTCTGATAAATTGAAAATAATGAGCGTAGGCTTATGTCCATCGAGTCAGTTGCAGCCAGCCACAGTCATCTTCAACCAGTAACAGGAGATACGTTCTGCTATTTGCGCAGTTGTTTGCGAATATGTATGAAAACATAACACCACTTAATTTCAGGTTAAAATGCATTGTAATGTGCATTACTGAAGTTTGTACCGAGTAAAATATTAGCCAATAGTTTTTTGTAATGCCTTACATTACCGTGTTACAGCAAAAAGCAATACATTACAGTAATTACATTACTTTTGTAGCTCGTTACTCCCAACACTGTGGATCATAGAACTTTGAGATAGCCGTAAGCAGATCCAGTAAGTGTCCTATAGGCCAAGGTCTATTATAAGGAGTCAAGGTAGAGTAGGAGAGGAGTTACATGTGTCCTCTTTGGCTGATTGAAGACAATATATTATAGTAATTACATTACTTTTGTAGCTCGTTACTCCCAACACTGGACAGTCAATATAATAGTGCAAAGTCAGGCCAATAAATGGCTGAGGTAGTTCTGTTTGACAAAAGTAAGCAAGTGGCATAGTGGTGCAAGTTATGTAAGAGCAGCAGAAGTGTTGTGTTTTCAGGACTGATTGAAGACCTGGCGTGCTGCAGCATTCTGAATCATTTGCAACGATATTACTACACAATCAGGCAGGCCAGCTAACAGTGAAATACAATAGTCCAGTTTGGAGATAACCATGGCCTGCACAAGAAGTTGTGTGGAATCTTGTATCAGATAAGGTCTGATCTTCCTAATGTTGTAAAGGACAAGCCAACACGATTTTGCAATTCAGGCTACATGCTCAAAGAAATTAAGTTGGTCATCAATTATGACGCCAAAGTTACGTGCCAAACTAGTTGGGGTCAGTGAAGAGGAGTCAAGCTGGATGTTAATCTGTTGGGGAATAGCTGTTTTAGCTGGAAACACCAAAAACTCAGTTTTTGAGAGATGAAGTTGAAGGTGTCGGTCTGTCATCCAGACTGAAATATCAGGCATGCAGAAATCTAATGGGAAACAGTCCTCAGGTGGTAAAGACAGGTAAAGCCGTCCGCATACAATAGCAGTGAGTCGAATCCATGGGAGTGAATGGTCTCATCCAAGGAAGTGGTGTAAATAGTGCCCTAATACTGATCCTTAAGGCACACCTGTGGTAAGGTCATGTTACTTTGATACAAGACACACTGAAAGAACGCCCTTTAAGGTAGGATTCAAACCAAGATCTTTCCCAGAAATTCCCTGTTTAGACAGTGTAGAAAGGAGAATGGTCATGGTTTACAGTATCAAAGGCTGCAGGTAAGTCTAGTAGAATTAATACTGATGACTGAGCAGACTCGTGATTTGAGGTGCTGCTGTTTACGGGTGAGTGTAGTAGTATTAAACACATGCATGACTGCTGGCAGAACAGCAGGTGTGACAGACTGCAAAAGAATAGACGGGACAGGATCCAAAGGACATGTTGTTGGATGACTTTATTGAATCAGTAGATCAGTAGTAATCAGTAAAACCTCTTCAAGAGGAGAGAAAGAGTCCAACAATTCACAGGCAAAGCTCTCCTAATGGGCTCATCAAACTGAGCCCAAACTGACTTATCCTGTTGTGTTTGCAGTCAAATATGACAATTATTCTCTCTAAAAAATATTGTTAACTTATTCTCACTACCATAAGGCTTCTTGGCTTTGTTAACACAGGACATCTGAACACACAAAACAAATTTTGCTATTTTTAACAATTTGAGTGTTTTATTTAAATTTTTTAACTGTTTTATAGAACACCCATGTGTATTTTTGGGTGAATGTGTATTTAATGGGTGAAAAATTGAGTCCAGGCACATACTTATTGATCAGATGGACTGTATAAGCTTCTGTACATTAAAACACACACACAAACACACCCTGACTCCCCCTCTTTGCTTCTATGCCAGCCCCCATTGGAACCTTTCCCCAATGGAATCTTGCCCTTTCTGACTTGCATGAGCTCAGGTCAGTGAGGCCTGCAGGCCATAAATACCAAATGGAATTTTAAAGCTGCTTATATCCAATAGAACACAAGTTCATACAAAGGTCTATCACAACATTAGATGATAATATGTGTGTTACTGTGTATTTATAACAAGTTGCAGCTGCCATTTTTGACCGGGAACACAAAACTAGTAAACATGAAACGAACACAACAGGAGGGTGAAGCAACTTTCAGTAAAAATGTTGCAAAGTCATCTGCTGACAGTGAAGTAGCTGATGGCAGTGGTGTTGGATTGAGAAGAGACTTGAAAGTTAAAAAAGTTTTCTACTGTCAGTTGCGCTCTCAATCTTGCTCTGATAGAATGCCTCTTTTGCAAGTGTAACAGTGAATGAAAAAATTATAGCAAAGACTGGTAGTTACTAAGATCATTTCCATCTCTGGATTTACGTCATTTTCTCTCAGCAGCAAGTATTAGCCTACTATCATTAATATAGCAATAGTAACAATATACAGTATCTAGCCGAGTGATAAAATATTATTTTTTGTAATTCCATCACCTTTATGGATCTTGTTTCTTATATCAATTAACATTTGTCAACATGTTTTTAATAGAAAAAAACCCCTCTAGCTTAGCCAAAAGTGTAGACCCAAAAATTCACCATTTTGGGGATGTTTTTGAATTTATATTGAGTTTTTTGGAAAATGTCTCAATGCCATATGTTTTAATCTGTTTAAGTTAAGGTACCCAATTTATTTGAACTGTATTTAACCTGTAAGAGGCTAATGTTTGAAGGAAATTATTTAAAATTGAAAAAAATACTTAACCTCTGTAAATATGTATTTGATAGAAAATAACATTTTTTTGCTAAAATGACACTGTTTTTACTGGAACTGTCCCCATAGCATAGCATAGGAAAACGTGTGTAAAAATGTGCCATTTTGGAATACGGCGGTCATATTGGATTTTTGGACAAAATTCAACATGGCCCAAGTTTTGAATCTGTTCCAATAGGGGTTCTGACCAGGAAACCATGGAGAAAACTTTGACCAAAAACTAGGCCTAATGTTTCCAGCAGATGACCTGTCTAAAGCTGTTTGATAGTGTTTTTAGGAAGTCCTGTGAATAGCCCATGGCAGTAGTCAACCCTTCTGGAGATAAATGTATGAATGAGTTCTAGATCATGTTTAAAAATAGCGATGTTTCAAAGCTAAGGTTCATCAGAATGACTGGGATGTGCCCACTTGACAACGGGAGAGATAGACCTAACGACTGGCCTTTGGCCATAGCAACCATCCATTTAGAACTAGTAACGGCAGTTTGTCCTGCAAGTTGAGAAATTAGTTGATATGTGGCGGAAAGTAGTTCTACAAACAAGACAGTTATAGCGATTAAAACGTTTACATTATAACAAGAAATGAACACAACGCAATTGGCAACAGTTGAATAAGCGGGATAATGGACTCCACGACATTTGGTTCACAGAAATAAATGCACTTACGTGGTGTAAACACCCCTCCACTGTGCGTCTGGGCCTCTACCACACCATAGGGCTGCGTGTGGGAGAGTGTTTATGTGTGTGTGTTTGTGTGTCTGTGTGTGTGTCTGTGTGTGTGTGTTGTGCATTACTGTATCCACTGTGTGTGAGTGTGTGTGTGTGTGTATGTGTGTGTGTGTGTGTGCTGGTGAGTTAAATGTTGTTGTGTTTGTGCAGGTGATCGTCTCGTTAAGGTGAACGGTGAGAGTGTGTTGGGGAAGACCTATGCACAGGTGATTTCACTCATCCAAAACAGGTAAGCTGTGTGTGTGTGTGTGAGAGAAAGAGAGAGAGAGAGATGAAAGGACGCTATGTATGTGTGTGAGTGTGAGTGTGTGTGTGACATGGGGTCGGATTGGGAAATGTCACACACACACACACACACACACACACACACACACACACACACCATACATAATTACAAGGACAAATATTACCACACGAGGGAAATCAGTGTGGTATCCAATGTGAAAAAATAGGTATAAATCTAGCGTACACATTTCCACGAATCACGGATGTGTTGATGACATAAATTAGGAAATCACGTAGAAAACAATTGTACCTCCACGCTACTGCGGGTCACATCTAGCGCATCGACGGGAGAGGACCGAATCCAGTAAGAGAGAGAGAGAGTTCACCGGAGTGACAAAGATGTAGAATTTAAGTATTTTTTATTATTAAGGTGTCAACATAAGGACTAACGATTCGACGTGTGCCACTTGACTCTAATGAAGACGTGGCACACGTCGAAACATTAGTCCTTATGTTGACACCTTAATAATAAAAAATACTGAACTCTCTCTCTCTTAATAAATTAGGAAATATTAGAGGACTTAATGAGACGTGATGTTGAACTGCATGCCGATGCCATTTAACCCAAATGCCCCAGCAGCAGCACGGGAGAGGAGAACTTATCTGACAGATCTGCATTGTCTATAGTGAGGTAATGTTAGATTACATTGCAAAAATATCACCATGCATTCATAACCTCGTGATTCAGTGAGAGTGATCCCAAAACATCGGAAAGTGACATTTCTGTATTACATTTTGTCAAGAGGAAAAATCAATAGCAAACTGTTTCCAACTGACTATAGCGCTGTGAACCGTTCCTGGCTGCGCCTGGCAAATTCGCCATCATAATAGCAATCCGCTATGGAACAAGCGTGCCTGTTGTTAAAGGGAATGTGAATGACGCTCTGATTGGTTTATTGCACGTTACGCCCAAACCACACCCATGATTAATGTAGCTACTTCAGACCACCCCATTTTAGATTTGCGTAATAATCGTAATAAAAATAATCCTGTGAACCCGCTATTTACATTATTAATAATAATAATAATAACTCTAAAAATAAGGGGTCTGTGTGCAGATGTGTGTGTGCAGGTGTGTGTGTGTGCAGGTGTGTACAGGTGTGTGTGTGTGTGTGTGTGTGTAGGTGT
>NC_055980.1:30479720-30502220 GCF_018492685.1 Alosa sapidissima
TGAACTCAATTCAAAGGACCAAAAGAGCTCTCCATAGTGAACTCAATTCAAAAGAGCTCTCCATAGTGAACTCAATTCAAAGGACCAAAAGAGCTCTCTATAGTGATCTCAATTCAAAAGAGCTCTTGATAGTGAACTCAATTCAAAATGTGCAGGGATTTTTAAAAAAAATATATAAGTTAAACACATACGAATTAATTGATTGAATAAATAAAATCACTCCCTGTACATAAATGAACGAAAAAATAGTTTTTTTCATAGATAGCAGGGACCTCACTGAGCACACGCTCACTTGGCACCGAAGAGGGTGGGGCACATAGGAACTTCCTTGCTTTTGCAGCAAGAAGCTTGAAGTGGGTCTCATGTTGGAGTCTCATGTTGGTGTCTCATGTTGGCTCGAGGTATTCATGTAGTTCATTTTCAAAGGTTTGCTTTGAAAACGAGGGGTTTGTTCTTGTGCAGTGCCCCCCCCCCCCCCCCCGCCTCAGCTTGCTGCTCTACTCCACCTACTCTCTGCTGCACTAGGCTCCACTCCACCTACTCTCTGCTGCACCTCTCTCTACTCCACCTACTCTCTACTCCACCTCTCTCTACTCCACCTCTCTCTACTCCACCTACTCTCTGCTGCACCTCTCTCTGCTGCACTAGGCTCTACTCCACCTACTCTCTGCAGCACCTCTCTCTGCTGCACTAGGCTCTACTCCACCTACTCTCTGCAGCACCTCTCTCTGCTGCACTAGGCTCTACTCCACCTCTCTCTGCTGCACCTCTCTCTGCTGCACCTCTCTCTGCTGCACTAGGCTCTACTCCACCTCTCTCTGCTGCACCTCTCTCTGCTGCACTAGGCTCTACTACACCTACTCTCTGCTGCACCTCTCTCTGCTGCACTAGGCTCCACTCCACCTACTCTCTGCTGCACTAGGCTCTACTACACCTACTATCTGCTGCACTAGGCTCTACTCCACCTACTCTCTGCTGCACCTCTCTCTGCTGCACCTCTCTCTGCTGCACTAGGCTCTACTCCACCTCTCTCTACTACACCTACTCTCTGCTGCACCTCTCTCTGCTGCACTAGGCTCTACTACACCTACTCTCTGCTGCACCTCTCTCTGCTGCACTAGCCTCTACTCCACCTACTCTCTGCTGCACTAGGCTCTACTACACCTACTCTCTGCTGCACCTCTCTCTGCTGCACTAGCCTCTACTCCACCTACTCTCTGCTGCACTAGGCTCCACTCCACCTCTCTCTACTCCACCTACTCTCTGCTGCACTAGCCTCCACTCCACCTACTCTCTGCTGCACCTCTCTCTGCTGCACTAGGCTCTACTCCACCTCTCTCTACTCCACCTACTCTCTGCTGCACCTCTCTCTGCTGCACCTCTCTCTGCTGCACTAGGCTCTACTCCACCTCTCTCTACTCCACCTACTCTCTGCTGCACCTCTCTCTGCTGCACTAGGCTCTACTCCACCTACTCTCTGCTGCACCTCTCTCTGCTGCACCTCTCTCTGCTGCACTAGGCTCCACTCCACCTACTCTCTGCTGCACTAGGCTCCACTCCACCTCTCTCTACTCCACCTCTCTCTGCTGCACTAGGCTCTACTCGACCTACTCTCTGCTGCACTAGGCTCTACTCCACCTACTCTCTGCTGCACCTCTCTCTGCTGCACTAGGCTCTACTCCACCTACTCTCTACGCCACCTCTCTCTACTCCACCTCTCTCTACTCCACCTCTCTCTGCTGCACCTCTCTCTGCTGCACTAGGCTCTACTCCACCTACTCTCTGCTGCACTAGGCTCTACTCCACCTCTCTCTACTCCACCTACTCTCTGCTGCACCTCTCTCTGCTGCATTAGGCTCTACTCCACCTACTATCTGCTGCACCTCTCTCTGCTGCACTAGGCTCTACTACACCTACTCTCTGCTGCACCTCTCTCTGCTGCACCTCTCTCTGCTGCACTAGGCTCTACTACACCTACTCTCTGCTGCACCTCTCTCTGCTGCACTAGCCTCCACTCCACCTACTCTCTGCTGCACCTCTCTCTGCTGCACTAGGCTCTACTACACCTCTCTCTACTCCACCTCTCTCTGCTGCACTAGGCTCTACTCCACCTACTCTCTGCTGCACCTCTCTCTGCTGCACTAGGCTCTACTCCACCTCTCTCTACTCCACCTACTCTCTGCTGCACCTCTCTCTGCTGCACTAGGCTCTACTCCACCTACTCTCTGCTGCACCTCTCTCTGCTGCACCTCTCTCTGCTGCACTAGGCTCCACTCCACCTACTCTCTGCTGCACCTCTCTCTGCTGCACTAGGCTCCACTCCACCTCTCTCTACTCCACCTCTCTCTGCTGCACTAGGCTCTACTCCACCTACTCTCTGCTGCACTAGGCTCTACTCCACCTACTCTCTGCTGCACCTCTCTCTGCTGCACTAGGCTCTACTCCACCTACTCTCTACGCCACCTCTCTCTACTCCACCTCTCTCTACTCCACCTACTCTCTACTCCACCTCTCTCTACTTCACCTCTCTCTACTTCACCTCTCTCTACTCCACCTCTCTCTACTCCACCTACTCTCTACTCCACCTACTCTCTACTTCACCTCTCTCTACTCCACCTCTCTCTACTCCACCTACTCTCTACTCCACCTCTCTCTACTCCACCTACTCTCTACTCCACCTCTCTCTACTTCACCTCTCTCTACTCCACCTCTCTCTGCTGCACTAGGCTCTACTCCACCTACTCTCTACTCCACCTCTCTCTACTCCACCTACTCTCTACTCCACCTACTCTCTACTCCACCTACTCTCTACTCCACCTCTCTCTACTTCACCTCTCTCTACTCCACCTCTCTCTACTCCACCTCTCTCTGCTGCACTAGGCTCTACTCCACCTACTCTCTACTCCACCTCTCTCTACTCCACCTCTCTCTGCTGCACTTGGCTCTAAATCACCTTCCACCTCCACTTTTAGCCATTCTTTGGCCTTGGTTAATGTAGAAGCACAGGAGAATGCATGACTTTTGCAACATGGAATCAAAAGACATGTCAGAACCACAGATTTTGCCTACTCCAGTTTGGAAAACTGTTTGCTGAGAGCCTCATCACTCCCCTGAGGGTTCTGGTTCCCTGTTGAGGGCCCATCATCTCGGAGAAGCATTGTGAGCACACTGACACAGGGGACGATGCCAGATGCAGAGGAAACATTGCTGCCCACCTCAAGTGTCACTCACACACACACACACACACACACACCTCTTCAATCGGAGTTAAGGGACACAAAATAGAGGACACAATCTCCCAGTGCTGAGCATTATGGGAAAGATCACAATCCCCCACTGCACAGCATTATGGGAAAGATCACAATCTTCCACTGCTGAGCATTATGGGAAAGATCACAATCTCCCACTGCACAGCATTATGGGAAAGATCACAATTTCCCACTGCTGAGCATTATGGGAAAGATAGAGTGCTGGAAATGATTGACACATTTCTTCACTGTGGCAATGACGTCACTTTGACTTGCCAGGCCTTCATTAACCACCAGTTGCAGAGTGTGAGCTGTGAGATCTGGAAGCTCAGCCAGCCTCAACCCCTTAACCGTGTTTGCGCCATTATCCCGAAGGACAAGAGCTACACGTTCTGTGGTGATTTCCCAATCTTGGAGCATGTCCAGGAATGTCTCCCTGGTATAATCACCGGTGTGGGATCCCTGCATTACCTTTGTTTTTAATACAACTTGCTTTCTGCATTACCTTTGTTTTTAATACAACTTGCTTTCTGAACCACTTGTTAGGCCAGAGCTGGACAGTAAAAGAGTACATTTACTTCAGTACAGTACTTGAGTACAGTACTTGAGTACAATTTTGAGGGATCTGTACTTTACTCAAGTATCATTTTTGGGGAGTACTCATGACTTTACTCAAGTACATTTGAGAGGCAAATATTGTACTCTTTACTCCAGTACATTTCTATCCATAACCGTGAGTACCCGTTACTTCTTCTAAAAAAAAAGGAAAAAAGAAAAATCTCGGAAACCCTCAATTTGTTGTTTCCCTCTCAAACGTGATTGGATTGTGCAGGCGCCACTGATCGGGACAGCCTATCAGCAATCACCTTCAGCTTTCCGCCAAAGTCAACTCCATGGTCAGATTTAGATAAGAGACGAAACCATGGACGAAACAATGGATGAAGATGCAGCAGGTCCATCCCAGGAATGTGCCAACCTGTGGCCCCACCTCGCCAGATTATTTAAATTTTCTGAACAAGTTAATGATAGTTTTCGCTTCAAGTGTTTCAATTACAAAATATTTTGTATTTGAAATACGTATTTTAAATACATGTATTAGAAATACTGCCCATCCCTGGCAACATGGTAAAAAAAGATGAAAATGATTTGATTTTACTTTCAATTCCTTTTACATTCTCCAAGGTATTAATATTTACATTTTTCATAACTCCATGTAGGACGTTTCTGTACATAAATGTAAGCACTGTGGCAGTAGTAATGCAATATTTAGAAAATGTAGGCTACTCTTGTACTCTTGATACTCTTAAAAACAAGTAAAAACAAGTACTTCAGTACTTTTACTTAAGTAGACATCTGACTGTTGTACTTGTGTACTTGTTGTACTTTAGTACTTGAGTAAAATTTAGCAAAGGGTATCTGTACTTTTACTCAAGTAATGAAGCTGTGTACTCTGTCTGCCTCTGTGTTAGGCTCATCAGTGACTTTGTCGATCCTGACCAACAATCAGTGGTAAAGGACAGTGGAAAGCCAGCATTCTCTGGCTTAATAAGGGCTTTGATCTTGAGCACAACCTTATCGTGGATTTCATTTAGTTTGGCTGTACGGTAAAATTTCTCGGTTTTCAGTTCATACCATAGTTCAGCTGCAGCCATGACTAACTGAAAGCCAACATCAGACACGGTTGTGAACTGTTGGCTGTCTGTAACTATCATTCCGTGATTAGTTTGTCCATATATTTTGATCAGTCATCTGAATTTGTCCATTTTCTTTTTTGCTGAAACATGTTATCGATTGCAGGCTGGCATACAGCTGTTGCCAGGTTGCCAGCTATTGATGTAGGTTCCCTTTTCTTAGCAGATTCATACAGGGCAAGATGATGAATCCTAAAATAGGACCAAATGTTTGAGGTATTGGTCATTTTTGATTGTGAACCTCCCATTGGGTCATATTGGTCATTTTGACTGTGAACCTCCTATTGGGTCATATTGGTCATTGTTGACTGTAAACCTCCCATCCCTTGATGGAGCGAGGTGGCCGAGAGGCCTTCATGAGAGCACTTAAGCAAGTGGGTGCAGATACAGCAATCACTTTGGATGCAGCATTAAGAAACGTGGAGACCGTGTTAAGAAAGTTCACTTTGGATGCAGCATTAAGAAACGTGGAGACCGTGTTAAGAAAGTTCACTTTGGATGCAGCATTAAGAAACGTGGAGACCGTGTTCCAAGATCAACCTTCATTTCCCAGCCCGCTCCATTTTCCAACTGGCCAGTTTTACACCTGGCCTTCGCAGAACGAGGTTTATCCCCCTGACGTACAAAGTTAATTTGCCTAACCCCTTTACTAGCTGCTAGTGAATTGACTTCTCTCCTTTTATCTTCAATTGCCACTGCCACACATTTCAATACCTGGTTATGACGCCACGTATACTGCCCCTGGGTGAGACTTACCTTGCACCCTGATAGGATATGGTGGAGGCTGCCCACACACGAGCAAAGTATGCATTTATCATCCTCACCAAACCATTGACTTAAATTCTTGGGAGATGGGAGCACATCATATGTAGCATCTAACATAAATCTGATCTTACCAGCTTCCATGCCCCATAGATCTTTCCATTTAATCCGTCTTTTTTCCACCCCTTCCCAGTTCACCCACTGCCCTTGTTTTGCCTGTGACACTGCCTTAGTACATCTTACAGCCTCCTCCTGTCTATGCATTTCCTCCACTACCATTTTCCTCTTTTCTCCTGCAGAAGCCTTACTCCACAAGGGTTTACTTGCAGCCACCCCTAGACCCCCCCGCCCGTGCTGCACATGGCCCATTATATCCCTATGCCTCAATGCTGACTGAGCTTGCTTAACTGCCTGCTCTGGGTTCCACTTCCTCCCTGCATTAACTGTGGGTGCAACTTTCCTCACCACTGGGTCTTTGGACTGAGTAAGAGTCCTTTCCAATCTAGCCATAGCACACTTAAATTCCTTTGTCAGATTAGATATTGGCAACTCTACAATGCCCTTCCCATACAAGGCTACACTGCTTAAGCAGTGTGGGACTCCGACCCATTTTCTGACAAAGGAGTTGATCATTTTTTCCAACCTCTCTACCTTTGACAGAGGAACTTCATAAACTGTCAATGGCCACATTAGCCGAGGCAATAAACCAAACTGCAAACACCACAGCTTGAGCTTACCTGGCAGCCCTGACTTGTCAATTTTTGCAATACCTTGCCTAGTGACCTGTCTCAAGTCTTCAACCTGTGATATATCACCAAGGCTTGCATCATACCACCTTCCCAGACTCTTCACTGGTTTCTCCAGAACTGTGGGAATCACCTCTTTATTTATAGCAAACTTCTTATCTATTACCTTCCCTTTAACAATTGTGAGACTCATAGACTTACTTGGCTTCACCTTCATTCTGGCCCATTGCAGAGATTACTATTTAACTTATCCAGCAACCTGTTGGTGCATGGAACGGTTGACGTCAAGGTTGTCATGTCGTCCATGAAAGCCCTAATCGGGGGGAGGCATGGCCCTCCCTGCAACTTCTCCCCACCCACTACTCGTTTTGAGGCCCTAATGATGACCTCCATTGCCATTGTAAAAGCAAGTGGGGAGATGATCTCGAGTTGTTGCCACCCTGTGGTGTACTTGGTGCATCAACAGCGGCGCTCGGGGAGCAGTGAGGGGTTAGGTGCCTTGCTCAAGGGCACTTCAGCCGTGCCTAGTGGTCGGGGTTCGAACCGGCAACCCTCCAGTTACAGGTCCGAAGCGCTAACCAGTAGGCCACGGCTGCCCCATAATAACCAGTAGGCCACGGCTGCCCCCAAAGCATGCCCCTTAAGCTGCCTCCTCTCCTTGATGAGTTTATCTATCTCCTGCTGGCGCCTAGATGTGACTACCTCAGGTTGCCCTTTTGCCCTAGGTGCAAGGGAGAGAGAAGATCAGTGGAAAAAAACAGTAGTTCAGTCTTAGAGAGGTTTAGCCAGACTGGTCAGTCTGGCTTTAGGCTTGTGGGTAAGGTGTTGGGCCGGTAGATAAGGTGATGGGCCGGTAGTTAAAGTGTTGGGCCGGTAGTTAAAGTGTTGGGCCGGTAGGTAAGGTATTGGGCTTGTGGGGTAATGTGTTTGGCTTGGGGGTAAGGTGTTGGGTTGGTGTGTAACAATTAGACTGGTAGCTGTTCTGGTGCCTGAAATCTTAACATGTTCTCTCCCTCTCTCTCTTCCCTTCTCCCTTTCTCTCTCTCTCCCTCCATCTCTCTCTCCATCTCTCTCTCTCTCCCCTTCTCTCTCTCCATCTCTCTTTCTCTCTCCCTCCATCTCTCTCTCTCCCCTTTTCCCTCTCTCTCTCCCCTTCTCTCTCTCCATCTCTCATAGGCGTACTCTCAGGATGCTCTTTCCTACTCCAGAGGAACTGTTTTGTACTCTGGAGGAGCTCAGCATATCCCAGCCCCGCCTGCACCTTATAACCACCCCCATGAACCTGCCCACATGGGTCAGAAGCAGCAAGATGGGTGGGGGCTGACGCACACACACACCCACTCGCTTCACACACACACCAACACGCCTCATACACACACCAACACGCCTCACACACACACCAACCGGCCTGACACACTTTCGCTCACACCTCACACACACTCTCAGGAGAGGAGGGGCCGCTGGCTAAGCCCCGCCTCCCCGCCGGATAACTGGACAGACGGGGAGGGGCCCAGAGGACGCTCTTTCTCCTTTGGGGGCCACGCCCACCATCACCACGGCAACCATCTGTCGCCCGCATCGCCCAGTCGCAGTTCTCATACAGCTCAAGCACTGAGTGACTGGTACTACACACACTCACAAACACACACACACTCATGCTTGCCTTACACACGCACACACTCCCAGTCATCCTACCTGCCCCCCCGCACCCCCCCAGCACCCAGACGCCCCCCCCCTCACCGGCGCAGCGCCTCTCAGGACAGGCTGGGGGAGGGCAGGGGGAGGGGCTACAGTAGCTCCCAGGAGGCTGATTGGTTGCTGCATTCAGTAAGCCCCGCCCACTGGAGGCAGCAGGGGGTGTGGCCTGTCCGCTCACGCTCAGAGTCCCTCCTGGTTGCACGCCCCGCCCCTTCACTGGAGCCTCTCTCATTGGACAGACCAGACAGACAGGCTCCGCCCAGGAGTCTTGTTAGTCCCGCCCACAGACGAACAACACAACAATCTCACACACCACAACACACACCACAACACACACCACATCACACACACCAACACGCACAACAACACACACCTCAACATTCTGGACACCCCCCCCAACACATGCCCCATCACTACGAACAGACACCTGGGCACTCCTATGTGCAAAGAACCCAACACACACCCCAACACGCACCCCAACACACACCCCAACACGCACCCCAACACGCACCCCAACACGCACCCCAACACACACCCCAACACGTACCCCAGCATGCACATGGTCAAAGACCTCCTAAAGTTCCAGCAGATAGCTGTGAACACACTCCTCCGTACTCAGCCCAACACACAGCGGAGTGTTCCTCCTCACACACTCCGCAACACACACACCACTCCCCTCTAATGCAGTGCACTCCGCAACACACACACCACTCCCCTCTAATGCAGTGCACTCCGCAACACACGGCAGAAACACTCCCCCAGCCGACTCCTGACCACACACCCCGACCCCGAAGGCCCGCCCCTCAGGTGCGGCGTCGCTCTGAGGGGGAGGAGTGTGAGGGTTACCGTAGCTACAGTCCCTCCTTCTACCACAAGACTGGGCGGATCCTGCAGCACACCCACTCATTCCGAGACTCCCCCCACTTTGACGCTCTCGCGTGGAGCTCCTCCCACACAGAAGACCCTGAAACCGTCGACCAATCAGACACTGTGCCCAGTGAGGGACGGATCCACCTGCTGACCAACCAGATGCAGGCAGTTGAGAAGGAGGCGGAGCAACAACAGGAAGTGGAGCTGAGACAGAAAGAGGCGGAGCAACTACAGGAAGTGGAGCTGAGACAGAAAGAGGCGGAGCAACAACAGGAAGTGGTGCTAAGACAGAAGCCCCTTGGTGGACGTAAAGCGCTCCATTCCTTGCACCTCCCCCCCAACTACATGCTGGACTCTCTCAGCCTATCAGATCCTGCCAACAGCCTTGGACCCCTCCCCAGCACTGAGCATGCCCAGAACACTGGCCCCGCCCTCCAACCAGCTGGCCACGCCCATTCCAACAGCAGTGACTCCACCCCCCAACAGCGGAACGCTGGGACTCAACAGGATGACAGCCTGGCAACCATTCCATTCATTGGTAAGACACACACACACACACACACATTAACCCTAACCTTATCCACACACACACATACAGTCACATACACAAAAAAAAGAAAAAAGATGCAAGATGATGATGAGAGATGCAAGATGATGCCATAGGATATCTGTATATTTGCACATAGATGATGTCATTGGATATCTGCTTATGCAACAGAGAATCTGATATTTAACATAAAAGTATTTTTTTCTGTGCATTCTCCATGCCAGATTTTGACAGTGGTAGGTAGACCTCTGTGTAAGCTAAATCTGACATCTGATAACAACTATATGTTAACATGACCAAAACTAGTGCTATGTTGTTAACATGACCAAAACTAGTGCTATGTTGTTAACGTGACCAAAACTAGTGCTATGGGGGGGCTGGGGGATGTCCGTCTCCTTGTTGTCCCTGTCAAGGTTGCCATGGTCGTGGACACCTCAACAGGCACAGGCAAGGAGGCATCAGGCGGGGGCGGGGCAGGGGGTGATGGGGGCTTAGTTTGTTGGATGTCACCGGGATGCAGAGCTGGAGTTCAGTAGGATGCAGAGCTAGAGTTCAGTAGGGTGCAGAGCTAGAGTTCAGTAGGTGACAGCAGCAGGAAAGAAGCTTCCTCTGAACCTGCTGGTTTGGGTGCGGAGAGACCTGTAGCGCCTCCTGGAGGGGAGTGGGGTGAACAGTCTGTGGTTGGGGTGAGAACACACTTTGATGATGCGCGCCTTACACAAGCATCGCTTTCCCTGGATGGCCTCGATGGAGGGGAGTGAGGAACCGGTGATGCGTTGGGCAGTTTTCACTACCCTCTGCAGTGCTTACCGGTCGTGGAGAGCAGTTGCCATACCAAACACAGTTGGTGAGGATGCTTTCGAAAGGTAGACGTTCACCAGGATCTGAGGAGACAGATGGACCTCAGAAAGAAGAGACGCTGGTGAGCCTTTTTGATCAGGGTAGAGGTGTTGAGGGTCCAAGAGAGGTCCTCAGAGATGTGGACACCCAGAAACTTGAAGCTGGTGACACGCTCCACCTCAGTCCTGTTGATGAGAATGGGTACGTGTGTGCTAGCTTTAGACTTCCTGAAGTCCACAATGAGCTCTTTGGTCTTCTTGGTGTTGAGAGCCAGGTAGTTATCAGTGCACCATGATGTTAGGTGCTGGACCTCCTCCCTGTAGGCCGTCTCATCGTTGCGAGCCCAATCACCGTATTGTCATCTGCAAACTTGACAATGGTGTTAGAGCTATGTACAGGTGTGCAGTCGTAGGTAAAGAGGGAGTAGATGAGAGGGCTCAGCACACATCCCTGTGGTACGCCGGTGTTTAGGGTGATGGTTGAGGAGGTGCAGTTATCTAACCTAACAGACTGAGGTCTGTTGGTTAGGAAGTCCAGAATCCAGTTACAGAGGGAGGTATTGATGCCCAGTTCACAGTTTGGTGATCAGTTTGGAGGGGATGATGGTGTTGAACGCTGAGCTGAAGTTAATGAACAGCATTCTCACATAGGTGTTGCTATTGTCAAGGTGGGACAGGGCAGAGTGAATCCTCATGGCATCCTCTGTGCTCCTGTTCTGACGATGATGAATTCAATGAATAGATTAAAGATCCTTTGTACTTGTTTCAGCTACAATTTAAAAAAACATTTGCACGGCAGACCTATGTATGTCATCATTTAACATTCATTTCAACTCGCAATTGAAAGTAAGGAAGGTAGAATAGCAATGATCAATAAGGTCTGCATTCAGGTATTGCCGTAACATGTTGCTCTGAAAATTCAAATTAGCTTTTTTTTGCACATAAATCCTGAATTTTATCAACCACAATGAAGAGCAAAATCACATAATGGGCTCTATCTTGCGTCCCAGCGCAATTGACTTTGTATACTCGCGCTTTTGTCTTTCCTATTTTGCAGTCAGCGCATATTGGAATTTTCCCTCCACAGGTACGTGCCTGTAAATTAGGGAATTCGATTGCGCCCACGGGGGCGGTTCAGCGAAAAGACGGGGGGTGTTCCGGCGCAAACGTTCACTGTTGATATTTTGCAGTTTCAGAAAACAATTCCGCCACAGACCAGAGGGGTATTTCACAAAACCTAGATAAGGGATTAAGCTGGGATTTTTTGGTTATCCTGGATGAATTTAGCCTTGACTTGGTTTCACAAAAGAGATGGCACATAAGTTACCATGGGGATTTATTCTCTGCACCTAGCCTGGTCCAGACCAGGCTAACAGCCAAGCTAAGTTAATTCTAATGATAATTATGTTGTCTTATTGGTTCAGCTAGGTGTCATTCAAATCAGATCTCCATGCTAATTTTTAAGGAGCTTTATTCCATTTATATACTATTTGCTAAATGTATTTGCTCGCAAAACAAACCGAACTGTCTGCCTACTACCATATGATTATTATTTTAATTGTGATAGCCTTATAATTATTAACATAGGCCTAGGTACTTGTTGTTTGCTTCTTTTGTTGACAGACGTTTGATTAATAGCCTACTGTAGTTGATTGGAAGTGGAGGGGCAAGTTTTCAAAGGTGTTTTCAACTATAATATAAAGGTATATCATACTATGTGCATCTTTGCAGTGGCAAGCGCTTTTTTTTAATGACGTTGCGTGTCGAGACAAGAAAGCACTCACACGTGGGTGCATACGTAAATTTGCATTCAGTTGGTCTACCACGCCTACTCCTGCTGTTTTACAGAAATAGCCATGATTCCCCATTCCAAAAAGGACAACTTTACTGTCTATATCAAAAGCGGCTGTTCACTTTGTGTGAATGACTCTATTTTCCACGTCTTTTTTATTCCAACCGTGAGTTCTTTGGGGCAGAAACGAGAACTACTTACACCTGGCTTGACATAGTCGCTCCTACTGATCCTGGATTGGCGTTAGTGAAATGAGTTGAGCTAGGATGACCAGACAACGCTATGTCAAACCTCGCTTTATCACTTATCTTGGATGTCTTAATTCTGCCTTTGTGAAATACCCCTCTGGAACTCCCTGGTCTAAAGTCTGTGGCACAAATGCAGATGCTATTTTAAGGGCGCATGCATGACCACAGGCCTGCATGAATAAATGCGTTGCACACCAATCTACAGACACCCCCGTGCACAGACGGAAACATTCAAAGCCTTGATAATATTTGTCCATTTCCCGGTTTTGTTCGTGCATTGGTGACCTAAAAATTTAGTAGCCTATATAGTACAACATCTACATGCAATATCTTTACTACAATAACGCCTAATTATGATGGTCCAGACTGTTCGATCTCCACACCTGGCTCAAACGCTACTGCGCTTCCCTAAGCATCCCCTATGTCAACAACTGGGGCTTGTTCTGGGAGAGGCCCAGTATGCTGAAGCGTGATGGTCTCCACCCAAACCAACATGGAGCCAGGCTACTCTCTGACAACATAGCGTCCACACTGAGACATTGACATTCTGTAGAAAATATTACAGATTCACGCCCCCCAGGTATTGATTCGAATGGCATTATACATGTGGATGAGTCTGAGAATGTTTTCTGCAGGGTAACATACAATACTACTACCATAGATCAAGCTGCTTCATGCAATAGCATGACTTATGCTTATAGTTCTATTCCAACGTTGATTTCTACCCAACGTATAGTAAAAAGAAAAGACAAATTTAAAACTAGAAACCTAACAAATATTCTTTCCATACCTCAGCATATTCCTCAAAAGCCAGAGGCATTTTCAGCTAACATGGGTTTACTAAATATAGGTGCACTTACTACCAAAACCTTTGCAATCAATGATTTTATTAGTGAAAAAAAATTGGATTTTCTGTTTCTTGTTGAAACCTGGCTGACTTCAGACAGCGAAGCTGTTCTTGTTGAGACTTGTCCCCCAAATTATAATTTCTTCCACTCAATTAGACAAGGCAAACGAGGTGGTGGAATTGCCTCCATTCTCTCAAACAAATATAGTTGCACACGAGTCAACTTTGGCGAATTCGCTTCCTTTGAGTATATTGCCCTCACTCTGAAGGCTGACCCAGCTGTACTTCTATTAACCTTATACCGCCCTCCTAAACTATGGACTGGCTTTCTCGACCAGTTTTCTGAACTTATGTCGCTCATCATCACTAGCTATGATCGGATAATTGTAAATGGCGACTTCAATATTCATGTCAATAAGACAACTGATGCTAAAGCCAGTAAGTTCCTTAATGTGTTGGACAGTTTAGAGCTAAAGCAGCATGTTACAGGACCCACCCACAACCTTGGCAACACCCTCGATCTAGTCATTTCCAGAGGGATAGAAGTCACAGACTTATCAGTAAATGATATAAATATGTCTGATCATCATTGTGTATCTTTTAATATTGTACTACATACTCCAAAAATTCATCCCGAAATTGCAATCAAATCGCGACTCTTGGACATTAGAGCAGAACAGCAGTTCATAGCTCTTATAGACTCCATAAATTTAGATATTTTACATCATCCCATTGATCAAATGGTAGAGGCTCTCAATCGTGAATTAGGCGCTCTGCTTGACAGAGTGGCACCCTTAAAGACTAAAAAAAGGCCCTGTAGCAAACTGACACCTTGGATGAACGAAAATATCCATGATCTAAAAAGATCATGTAGGAAAGCTGAGAGAACATGGAGAAAAACTAAGTTACAGGTTCACCGTGCCATTCTAAAAGAAAAAATTGCAAATTATAATAGAGCTATTCGGAATGAGAGGAGGAACCACTTCTCTAAGGTAATTGCTGAAAACAGTGGAAACTCTAGGGTGTTGTTCTCTACCATTGATAGGCTATTGCATCAAACACCTTTTGATACACTCAGTCAGGCATCCTCTCTAAGATGCGAAGAATTTGCAGACTTCTTCAAAAACAAAGTCATTTCTATAAGGGAGGCTATTGGTAACACAAGTAATATGTTTGATAGTACACCCAAAAACAGCCCCCCAAAATTAAGGTCCTTTAGCACTATTACTCAATCTGAGCTTGGTAAAATTATAACTCAAACCGGCTCCTCAACATGTGTTTTAGATCCAATCCCTACTACATTCCTCAAAAAAGTATATGATGGCTTAGCTCCCTTTTTTCTCAAGGTAATAAATACCTCATTAGAAACAGGTATATTTCCAACTGCTTTTAAAACCGCTGTTGTGAAACCTTTACTTAAAAAGTCAAATCTTGACCATACCAATCTGAGCAACTACAGGCCTATATCAAATCTATCGTTTTTGAGCAAAGTACTTGAAAAAGTTGTTTGTAATCAGTTAAATACCTTCCTCAACGAAAACAGTATCCTTGAAAAATTCCAATCAGGTTTTAGATCAAATCACAGCACAGAAACGGCTCTAGTAAAAATAGTCAATGATCTCAGACTAGCTACCGACTCAAACAAAGTCTCAATCCTTATTCTTCTGGATTTGAGTGCGGCATTTGACACCATTGATCATAGCATCCTAATTCACCGCCTTGCGAAGTGGGTGGGTCTCTCTGATAATGCTCTAAACTGGTTTCAAACCTACATTACTGGCAGAGATTTTTATATCAGTCTAGGAGATCATGTATCTGAAAAACATGACTTGCTTTTTGGTGTGGCCCAGGGGAGCTGCCTTGGTCCCCTGCTATTTTCTCTATATATGCTTCCATTGGGAAACGTCATAAGTCAACATAATGTAAACTTCCACAGCTACGCAGATGATACCCAATTGTATCTTTCTGTTGAGCCAACTAACCCAGATGGCCTTTGCTCCCTCACTGCATGCCTAACCTCCATTAATCAGTGGATGAGCAAAAACTTTTTGAAACTAAATGATGACAAAACAGAGGTACTTCTGGTTGGACCAAAACTAAAGCGAGATATTATTCTTAGTAATCTGGGGAACTTGGCACACCAGGTCAAACCAAAAGTAACAAGCCTCGGTGTCATCTTAGATGCAGAGTTAAGTTTTAAGCCCCATATCAGTAAAGTTACTCAGACAGCCTATTTCCACTTGAGAAACATTGCCAAAGTGCGGCCCTTTTTAACTCAACAAGATGCAGAAAAACTAATTCACGCCTTTATCACTAGCAGGTTAGACTACTGCAATGCACTTTTCACTGGTCTTCCCAAAAAACATCTAAAGAAATTGGCACTCATACAGAACTCTGCGGCTAGACTTTTAACTAAGACTAAGAAGAGAGAACACATCACCCCTGTGTTGGCTGAACTGCACTGGCTCCCTATTTCCTATAGAATTGATTTTAAGGTTATGTTAATTACTTACAAAGCTCTGAATGGCATAGCACCTTCATATATCTCTGAGCTTTTAATATCTTATCAACCACAAAGGAAACTTAGATCATCCAATTCTAATCTTTTAATCGTACCCAAAGTGCTCCACAAACAAAGTGGAGAAGCTGCGTTTATCCATTATGCCCCCAAACTATGGAACACCCTGCCTCTGTACATCAAGCAGGCGAGTTCAGTAAATATTTTTAAAAAAGATCTGAAAACATACCTGTACAGGAAAGCTTTTAGTTAACTCATCTTATCCTGTAGACTACATTTTCAGATTATTCTACATCTGCTACTATTGGAGGGCGCAGCCAGCCAGAAGCAGATGGGCTCCCCCTATTAAGTCAGGTTCTGCTCAAGGTTTCTTCCTGGAATATGGGAGTTTTTCCTTGCCACAGTTGCCATATGGCGTGCTTGTGGGGGGTAAGAGGGTTAAGGCTGCCAGTCTTATGACGTCATTTTCTATATTTTTGATATGTTGCTGAGCATATCATAAACAGCAAAGAAAAGTGATTGATAATGACTGACTGACTACTATTGTGTTACATGCTTCAAATGTAAAGCACTTTGAGCTGCATTCTGTGTATGAAAGGTGCTATACAAATAAAGCTTTATTATTATTATTATTATTTATTATAATTATGACCTATTAATTTGGACAACTTTATACAGCCCTATAAAGGCTAAAGTTACCTTTAGTTTTGTTCCAATTTACCGTTGTGTATGGCTTTAAACATAGCGTGCGCTTTAACATCAGCCAGCTGCGCTAAGGTTTTAAGCACCATAATTTTGCCTACCTTGTTGTAGCCCATCTGAAATAACTCCAAGCTTTGCTATGTTCCCTCCATCCTTTCGTTATTTTCAAAAAACGTTTTATATCCATGATGGCCTTGAAGTCTTGAGTTAGTGAATTAGCTTAAATCAGCTTCTGCTCAGCAACCATAGATAGTACAAGAGAGCAGCAAGTATGGCTACAATTTCTGTAGTTGCTGCATCCATTCATTGTTATTCTCTCTCCTGCTCAAACAAATGTTGTGCGTGCATTAAGTTGATGATAACGTGTTTACAAACTCTACTTAACAGAACATATTGTAAATAGCCTACTGTCATGCAGTTAATGGGATACTGTGCAGAGTTGAAAGTTAGGTCAACTTGGAAACTGTCGTTGTTGAGTTTGCGGAGGATAAGGAGCCCTTGCTTGGCCGCCTGTGCTGCGCAACGCACACTTCGCTCCTCTCATCTATACATCGTAGTTCCCATTTCTGTAAACCATACATAATTTCAAAGACAAATATTACCACTCGAGGGAAATCAGTGTGGTGTCCATTAAAGGGGTCATAGAATGCAAAACCGAGTTTACCTCGTCATAGATGAATAGCAATAGTTCAGTGGGTGAAATGGACATACAGAGAACTTCAAAACCCCACCGACACCTCCTTCCTATGCAAATCTCACAATTCGAAACTCCCGCCATAAAACGGGCGAATCCCAACGAAGCTGCGAGTTTACGCAAACTTGCAGGTGGTACCTTATTTGGCTCTGGCCTGTACATTTGTCACGCCTCAAAATTTACATACAGACCAGCCCACTGCTGCTCTGAGCCCAGGAACATGAATGGAGAGCGAAGATGAGACAAACACTAGTTTAGCTGCCTGCTCGTTACTTCCACAGGAATTATAAAGCAGACAGTTCTTCAAGGACATCGGAAATGAGCCACGGTCGTAAATGCAGTGTTCCAGGCTGAAACTTAGGCTACAAAGAAAGCTGAGACTTTCCATAGTCTTCTCAAGGATTCAAAAGTTCGAGGGGCATGGATAATGTTTTTCTACCAGAAGATCCCTGCAAAGTTCGACACTCCGTTATTAATTCGACACATTTCACCGAAGGCAGTTTTCATAACCTTGGACAGTTAAGCAGGATTTGCTAAGCTGCTGTTACTGAAACGAGGGGCTGTTCCGACCGTAAGGTCATCACAACCGCATGCTGTAAGTATTATTTTGTCGCTAAGCAGTTATTAGCCATGCTAAGGAGTATCTAGCAAGTAGAATGTGTGATTTAGTTAATTGGCAAGGCTATTTAATTTTCCTGTGTGTCATTCGGATAAAACCTGTGTTGTCATGTTAACCTACATTTTACTATGCATGTTTGTCGAGATCTCTGACAGGTTATGTTCTCAGCAAGATAGCTAACTGAAGCTGAGTAACATAGTTTGCTTGCTAGCTGTAATATAACCCATACCCATATAACACATACGTTTTTGACGTCAGACACATACGTTATAACACATATAACACATACGTTTTTGACGTCAGAAGTACAAGATCCAACTTGCTATCATACCATTTTATACGTCAGAGATATGTAGCTTTCAGAAAAATATAGTGAGAATTTGCCCCCCCAAGTGGTAGTGACGACCCCCTGTGGCTCACTCGCGAGACCGTATGGAACAGTCATTCAACTAAACCTTTTTTTGCTTTACTAAAACCTAGCATAGCCTTCACGCATTTGCACTCCTCTATTATTTGAACTCATTGGCAAAGTGAAACTAACTTCACTATGGTGTCCGTCAACGACAAGACAGTTATACGCAGTAAGTAACTGTCACTATTGACTGACAATGCGTTACCATCGAAAACATAGGCTGGAAAAAGCAACACTTTACCCTAATATTTTTCGAATGACTGAATAAAACAACGTTTATCCTGCAGAGGAGTTGCTTATATCTTGTGACAGTGCGTCTTCAGCTGGGCTCTCACCTAATCACTTTTAACCGTCATTACCAATTTGCAAATGCATTGTGAGATGTATTTCGTAATATCTTTATTATAATTATGTTTCCCATTGTAGCCTAATTGTGTAATTTGTAATGTTTTGCATGTTGTGCACCCGCCAATATGACTGTTGACAATGTGCTCTTAAAATAAAATCTAAACAGCTCGAGTGGTGTAAACACAATAATAGAGAAAAAGAAAAAGAAGAAAAAATATAATAAAACAAACAAACCAATAAATAAAACATCAGATATTTAGAATTACGTAATTATTAAACAAGATAAGAATCTGCAGAATGGTAAGGAGGTAGATACAACAACACATAGTGAAACCAGTTAAACCCCTCTTGTTCTCCTCTCTTCTCTTCTTCTCCTCTCCTCCTCTCTTCTCCTCTCTTCTCCTCCCCTCCTCTCCTCCTCTCTTCTCCTCTCCTCCTCTCTTCTCCTCTTCTCCTCTCCTCCTCTCTTCTCCTCTCCTCCTCTCCTCCTCTCTTCTCCTCTCCTCCTCTCTTCTCCTCTCCTCCTCTCTTCTCCTCTCTTGTTCTCCTCTCTTCTCCTCTCCTCCTCTCTTCTCCTCTCCTCTCTTCTCCTCTCCTCTCCTCTTCTCCTCTCTTGTTCTCCTCTCTTCTCCTCTCCTCCTCTCCTCCTCTCTTCTCCTCTCCTCTCTTCTCCTCTCCTCTTCTCTTCTCCTCTCTTGTTCTCCTCTCTTCTCCTCTCCTCCTCTCTTCTCCTCTCCTCTCTTCTCCTCTCCTCTCCTCTCTTCTCCTCTCCTCTCCTCTTCTCCTCTCTTGTTCTCCTCTCTTCTCCTCTCCTCCTCTCTTCTCCTCTCCTCTCTTCTCCTCTCCTCTTCTCCTCTCCTCTCTTCTTCTCCTCTCTCCTCCTCTCTTCTCCTCTCCTCTTCTCCTCTCCTCTTCTCCTCTCTTCTCCTTTTTTCTCCTTTCTCCTCCTCTCTTCTCTCCTCCTCTCTTCTCCTCTCTTCTTTTCCTCTCTTCTCCTCTTTTCCTCTTCTCTCCTCTCCTCTCCTCCTCTCTCCTCCTCTTCTCTCCTCCTCTCCTCTTCTCTCCTCCTCTCCTCCTTATCTCTCCTCCTCTCCTCTCATCTCCTCCTCCTCTTCTCTCCTTCTCTCCTCCTCCTCCTCCTCTTCTCTCCTCCTCTCCTCTCCTACTCTCCTCCTCCTCTCCTCTCCTCCTCTCTCCTCCTCTTCTCTTCTCTCCTCCTCTCCTCTTCTCCTCTTCTCCTCCTCTCTCCTCCTCTTCTCTTCTCTCCTCCTCTCATCTCCTCCTCCTCTTATCTCCTCCTCTCTTCTCCTCCTCTCCTCTTCTCTCCTCTCCTCCTCTTCTCCTCTCCTCCTCTCCTTCTCTTCTCTCCTCCTCTTCTCTCCTCCTCTCCTCCTCTCCTCTTCTCTCCTCCTCTTCTCTCCTCCTCTCCTCCTCTTCTCCTCTTCTCTCCTCCTCTTCTCTCCTCCTCTCCTCTTCTCTCCTCCTCTCCTCCTCTCCTCTTCTCTCCTCCTCTCCTCTCATCTCCTCCTCCTCTTCTCTCCTCCTCTCCTCCTCTAATCTCCTCCTCCTCTCCTCTCCTCTCCTCCTCTCCTCTTCTCTCCTCCTCTCCTCCTCTCATCTCCTCCTCCTCTCCTCCTCTCCTCCTCCTCTCCTCCCCAGATGAACCCACAAGTCCCTCCGTTGATCTTCGGGCCCGGCTAGTCTCCGCCTCCTCTGTAGTGTCCAGTGGGGGTGTTGACTCCACCCCGGTGTCTAGCCACACCCACACAGAGTCCAGAAACCCCGCCCCCACCCCTTCCCTTCTTTCCCACAAGCTCCACCTCTCCCACCACTACAGTGAGTTAGGACTCTACCACACACACACACACACACACACACACACACACACACACACACATACCTCTACACACACAGTCACACACGCACACACACACACACACACACATACCTCTATACACACACACACACACACACACACACATACCTCTATACACACACACACACACACACACACACATACCTCTACACACACACACACACACACACACACACATACCTCTATACACACACACACACACACACACATACCTCTACACACACACACACACACACACACATACCTCTACACACACAGACACACACGCACACACACACACAGACAGACAGACACACACACATACACACGCACACACACACAGACACACACACACACAGACACAGACACACGCACACACACACACTGCCGTTCACACACTCTTTCTAATCCTCATGTTTAGGTGTGAAGTCCAGTCGCCGCTCGTCTTATATGTTGGCTGTCACGGCACCACGCTCCAAGTCATGCGACGATGGTCTGAACATGTTTAGTGATGAGTAAGTAAACATCACACACACACACATACAAACATACAGCATCCAAGTCATGCAACGTCATAAAATCAAATATGATCACTCTAATAAATAAAATCAGAGATTGCGGTTCTGTTCTGTTTGGGTTTATTTTACAGTTTAAGTCTATTTTCCTCTCTTCCTCTCTCCCTTCCTTTCCCACTCTCTCTCCATCTTTTTCTCTCTCTATTTCCCCCCCTTTCTCTCTCTTTTTCTCTCTCTATTTCCCCCCCCTTCTCTCTCTTTTTCTCTCTCTATTTCCCCCACTCTCTCTCCATCTTTTTCTCTCTCTATTCCCCCCCCCTTTCTCTCTCTTTTTCTCTCTCTATTTCCCCCCCCTTTCTCTCTCTTTTTCTCTCTCTATTTCCCCCCCTTTCTCTCTCTTTTTCTCTCTCTATTTTCCCCCCCTTTCTCTCTCTTTTTCTCTCTCTATTTCCCCCACTCTCTCTCCATCTTTTTCTCTCTCTATTTCCCCCCCCTTTCTCTCTCTTTTTCTCTCTCTATTTCCCCCCCCTTTCTCTCTCTTTTTCTCTCTCTATTTCCCCCACTCTCTCTCCATCTTTTTCTCTCTCTATTTCCCCCACTCTCTCTCCATCTTTTTCTCTCTCTATTTCCCCCCCTTTTCTCTCTCTTTTTCTCTCTCTATTTCCCCCCCCTTTCTCTCTCTATCTTTTTCTCTCTCAATTTCCCCCCCCTTTCTCTCTCTTTTTCTCTCTCTATTTTCCCCCCCTTTCTCTCTCTTTTTCTCTCTCTATTTCCCCCACTCTCTCTCCATCTTTTTCTCTCTCTATTTCCCCCCCTTTTCTCTCTCTTTTTCTCTCTCTATTTCCCCCCCTTTCTCTCTCTTTTTCTCTCTATTTTCCCCCCCTTTCTCTCTCTTTTTCTCTCTCTATTTCCCCCACTCTCTCTCCATCTTTTTCTCTCTCTATTTCCCCCCCTTTTCTCTCTCTTTTTCTCTCTCTATTTCCCCCCCCTTTCTCTCTCTTTTTCTCTCTCTATTTCCCCCACTCTCTCTCCATCTTTTTCTCTCTCTATTTCCCCCCCTTTTCTCTCTCTTTTTCTCTCTCTATTTCCCCCCCCCTTTCTCTCTCTTTTTCTCTCTCTATTTTCCCCCCCTTTCTCTCTGTTTTTCTCTCTCTCCCTCTCTGCAGGAGACGGCCAAAGAGGGCGAAGAGCTTTTTCAGAGATGGGGTAGGTTTCATATTTACACACATTTACACACATGCAGATGGGGTAGGTTTCATATTTACACACATTTACACACATGCAGATGGGGTAGGTTTCATATTTACACACACAGATGGGGTAGGTTTCATATTTACACACATTTACACACACAGATGGGGTAGGTTTCATATTTACACACATTTACACACACAGATGGGGTAGGTTTCATATTTACACACACAGATGGGGTAGGTTTCATATTTACACACATTTACACACACAGATGGGGTAGGTTTCATATTTACACACATTTACACACACAGATGGGGTAGGTTTCATATTTACACACACAGATGGGGTAGGTTTC
>NC_055980.1:30522220-30537220 GCF_018492685.1 Alosa sapidissima
ATGTGTGTGTGTGTGTGTGTATGTGTATATATATATATATAAGTCAAAGTCTGCTTTATTGTCAATTTCTTCACATGTCAAGACATACAAAGAGATCGAAATTACGTTTCCTACTATCCCACGGTGGAGACAAGACATATTTTACCAATTTAGTCCACACACAAACATAAGATTCAAGTAAACAATATAAAAAGTAAACTAGATGTACCGCAGAGCGCTACAAAATATGACCGCCGCCCAGTCCAGCACATTTTTTCCACAAAAATAAATCACGCTGAAATGCCTATATGATTCTAACTGTCTTATGCATTATCCACACTCAATTCTCACTGGTATCTGCTAGACAACAAGTACCAAAACATGATTAGTTCATAGATTTCACATGTAAAATTCATTTTATACAACCCCACCCCCATCTTGCCTGTTCATAATTCTGAGAAATTCTTGAATTGTGTGCATGTGTGCGTGTACACGTTTATGTTTATGTGTGTGGGTGTGTGTGTGTGTGCTTGTGTGTTTGCCTGCGTATGTGTGTTTGTGCATATGCATGCGTGCGTACATATGTCTACTGTGTGAGTATGTGTCATACGTATGATTACTGTGAATGTATTTGTATGCGTGTGTATCAGTTTATGCACATGTGTGCACATGGAATGGGTTAACATGACCCCTGGAGGCAAACATATGGAAAAAATTGGTCATCCTAGGCCCTACGGTTCTCAAGATATTCACTGTGTCTGCCCTACCCTCCTTTCGGGGGGTCCAGTCCAGCGGGGGGGCTACAGATCAAAACAAAAAATGATGGTTCCATGCTATCCATATGGGGTTACATGCCCACCAAGTTTCGTGTACCCCAGTCTTTCAGTGTCCCGGGAATCCTTGTTGGTGTACGGTCACTAAATGTACACATAAATTATTTTATTGTAAGGCCCCCCATGAACAAAAGTCCACAAAACTTGGCATGCATTCGGAGGGTATCATAATGATCCTACACTTTCAATTTCGTGCAGTTTTGACCATGTCAGCCAGAGATATTGTGATGAAAACACCTAGTTTTTTGCTTTTTAACTAGGTGGCGCTATACATGAAATAAGTGGTAATGGGATGGGTTGACATGCCCCCTTAAGACCAACATACAAAAAAAAGGTGGACCTCCTAGGCCCTACGGTTCTCGAGATATTCACAGAAAACTTTCTCCGGCCACCTACAGGCCAGTTGGTGTATAGTAACATAAACTAATTTATTGTGTGGCCCCCCATTAACGGAATTCCACGAAACTTGGCGTGCATTCAGAGGGTGTCATAATGATCCTACACTTCCAATTTCGTGCAGTTTTAACTATGTTAGGTCACAGATACCTGCGATTACAACACCTCATTTTTACTTTTTTTGTGTTTAACTAGGTGGCGCTATACATGAAATGAGTGGTTATGGAATGGGTTGACATGGCCCCTTGAGATCAAAATACAAAAAAAATGGTCCTCCTAAAACTTACGGTTCTCGAGATATTCACAGAAAACTGTGTCTGCCCTACCCTCCTTTTGGGGGGTGCAGTCCAGCGGGGGGGCTACAGATCAAAAACGAAAAACGATGGTTCCATGCTATCCATGTGGGGTTACATGCCCACCAAGTTTCGTCTACCCCGGTCTTTCAGTGTCCCGGGAATCCTTGATGGAAATTTGGACATGCGAAAAAGAAAAAAGAAAAAAATCTGACTAAACCTATATGCTTCGCTGCGCGGCGGTCATAATAAGAAGGCACATACAATGAAGAAATAAGAGCAGCAAAATTTGGGTTGAAATTGTGCAATTGTGCATACAGTAGACAGTCCATATAATACAATATAATACGACAGGGCGGACCGGACCCCGACGCGCAGCGGAGGAGTCTTATTCCGCCCTGAAGGGACCTATTTCCCGACAATGACCGGGCGTTCTATACATTATCCCGCTTATTACACGGCTACCCACTAAAGCAATCAACACCGGCAACAAAATATTGATTTAACAATAATTTTAATGATTGAAAGGTGATTGCCGCTTCCACGCAAAAATAAGGGGGGGGGATGCTAAATAGGTCGTTAAATAGCCTAATGGCAACGTTCGAAAGAACACCCTATTTATTATTGAAGTTGAACTGAACATTGTCATTTATAGTAAAATGGGACAATGAGAATACAGCAACAGCTGTTAGCCTGATGTTTAAAATGTCAACTCAGTTAGGCTATGTAGTTATGGCTCACCGGATTTGCTGCCATTGCCAGGATGAGAGGAGAGGACTTTGCTCCACTTTTCTCTCTCTGTCAGTGATGGAGTCCAGTAGCTCCTCAGACTCCCCTCACATCTGTGCCCAGTCACAGACATTATTTCGTCACTCTCCAGACCAGCCTGAGACAGGAGTTGGACAGCTGTGCTGCGCAGGCTATGGTTTGTATATTTCCGGGAGAGACCCGCTGCCTGGCTGATTTGGGGTAACATTTGCCCAAGGTAATTATGACCCATGGGTTCCCGAGAGTACCATACAGCTTCTTGGTTTAGTATCAGCTGGTCCTTTTTGAGAGGGTGCAGGTAGAAAGATGTGGTGTCAGGGAGCAGGGTGTCTCGTAAAAAAAGAAATGGCGCCTGGAAAACCCTACACAGACTTCACTACAAACTTTAGCAAACTGGTTTAAAAATAATTTAATAGCCAGAAATATGCCTGCCCTGCCCTAATAAAGAAATATTTGGTTAACTGCGAGTGAATCCCGTTTGCAGCCGTAGAAAGAAACGCAGGACAAATTAAACATTCTGGTTTTCTCCGAGTGCAACGATGATAGACAGACATCATTTGGACAAAATATAGAGCATATTAACCTCCGTTGCTCAGCCAAATGCCTTCCTGTTACGTCCTGTTATCACGGAGTTACAGGCGATAAACGATTTTTGATGGTCACAAGTTTACTTCATTAGCGGTTTATTTTTTTGATTATTAAAGAGTGTTTTTCATTTAAAGGTTTGACTTCGTGCTTATTCAGTAGAGCATTTAGTGCTCTTCCCAATCCCAGACGTTCACATTGCATGTTTGTTTGTAATGGATGCAACCGCGAGATACGCTTGTCATAGGCGCCGATACCGTGGATGCTCCGTCTCTCGGGCACCCACTGAAAACATCGAGCACCCACGTGTGCCAGCTTACAGTCCCGGCTAAATTTACATTCATTTAAAATCAAACATCGCAGTTTATGTTAACCCTTTAGGCGCCAGAGGTTTTTTTCCGAAACGATACATTTTGACATCTTCATTTCAAAAGGCTATATCTTAAAAGTGATAAGAGATAGAGACTTTCTGTAAATTAGAGAAATATTAAGGATGACCCAAAGTTTATGTAGAGATTAAATGTTTATATCTAATTTGCATATTATGACGTCATATGGTGGCGGCCATCTTGGATTATAGAATTTTCATGAAAAGTCGCATGTTTGAATGATAAAATGCACCACTTCTTTTCCCCCAAAATGTCCCTCACCTTCTGTATGCTATATTGCACAATACTGAATGCTCAGGTAAATAGTAAGTAGTGAACAAACTGTGTAAATCATTACTAATAAATGGCAGAAACAAACCAAATGCATGTAGCGGTAGACTGGCCTTTTGCTGTAGAGATTTTCCATTTACTACATACAGTAGGCACTCTGATTCCATGTATGGGGCACATATATATTATTCAGATGACACACAAACACAAGTAGACAAGACCTGTTTAGTTCAAAAGCTCATTTGCCACGGCAAGGCACAGATTAGGAGTGAGATGACGAGACAAGACAAGAGACAATGTTAGTATTTTCTTTTTGTTGTTTTTGTTGATGTTTTTTTGTTTTTTTTCTTAGCTGACAAAGACACACACATCACAAGGACATGAACACACAAAAAGGAACACATAGTGTATGTCCTAAATGATCAGGGAAATAGATAGCAAATCAACAGTGTAAATCATTACTAATAAATGGCTGACATTCTTTTTTTTATGTAGCAGGCCTTTTGCTGTAGAGATAATGACTACAATTCCCTATCCATACAGGGCCGACATTCCCATCATCTTGTGATAGACTATGCATGACCTAATGTGTGTGTGTGGGAGAGGGAGAGGGAGAGAGAGAGGGAGAGAGCGTGTCACCACCTCCACCATGCGAGCAGCATGGCCAGATCTGCCTTGCGCGCCGAGTGGAGAGAATTTGCGCAGCTCGGACTAGGCCTACTGTCATTCTCATTGCGACTCCCCACACTGCTACTACGTTCCCCCCTGTTCCCCAACTGTCCTATGAGCACTTCGACCTCGTCTAACATACCCAGTGGCATTAGACAAAGGCTCCACCACGTTACCGTCGCCGCGATTGTGGAGAGGCACACGTTCAGAAGACAGAAGCTAGCGCTATGGATATTAGGCTACCTCCAGCCTCGCCAAACCACTAACACCCTGCTAACTTCCCGATGAACACTCCGAACCCGTGAAACATTATTCCCACCAGTGACATTGGGCAAACGATTCAACGTTTGTGCTTGGTGTAAGCTAAACTATGGAGTAAACTCTCACTTTGTCCAGCTGCATCATTGCAAGGCAGGGACGCATCTGAAGCCTCACTAAACGAATCACCGTCATTTTCTGAAGGCAGATATTCCCCTTCAGAATCAGGGTCCGCGAATAGAAGACCCAACACTTCATTTCAGGTAAACTTTTTTGATGCCATTAGACGATAATCTAATGCAAATACTCGCTGACGTTGACAATATTGCTCTGATAAAGTAGCTCACATGCACACTAGCTCCGGTATTGCACGCACTGATTCACTGCAGCTGTAGCGCGAAAGTTTTGTTTAAAGCATGACTTTTTTTCGACTCAGGGATGACGTATGACTTGTCTGCCATCTAGTGGAGTGGAGGTCGAACGAAATATGACACCCTATTTGACTAAATCGGCCGTTTTATTCAGTACCGCATCTTGTCGACTAAAGACGACTGTGGCGCCTAGAGGGTTAAATTCAGCATCTCTCATAATGTGATTGGATATGTTGCTGTCAATTCCCTACTCCATATACTAACCACCAATGAGAGCGTCTCTCGTATGAAAATTCCTGACACTTCCCACCTTAAGAATTAACGCAAGGCTTTGTCGTTTCTTCAGCCCCGAATGTTTGTATATAGCCCTGAATATCATTTTAAAAGTAGTCTGACAAAGCTTATTGTTTTGTGACACAGCTAAACACTGGTACCTTATAGAACGTCTATAACATAGCCTAGGTGGTCGCAACTCACAAAAGTAAAGCAGATAGAAAGAACTCACGCAAATCTAGCCTACAACACGCAGACAGCTTCATGCGCAGGGGAGAGAGCGTGCGCGCACACAGGTGCTTTATGATTGTTGCCTTCTGATGGTATCTTGCTAATTCACTGAACTGCATTAGGTGACACAAATGGTATTGCCTTTATCTTATAACTCCTTGTCTGAGCGACTACCAGGCCTATGGTTTTTAAAAGTCAGATGTTCCCTGACAAAGACATTCGAAAATTAAGAATGTTTATTGACTTGAAAAATACACAAATTTTTGCAAACTCCCTTCAACCCTTGAAGACATTGCGGTCTGGTGCGCTATGTAGATCGTTTCTCGTACCATTTAATTTCTCAGAATTTAGGTCTACTAGGCCTACAATAATGTCATCACCAAATACATCTTTTATTTTTAGTTGATCAACCACAAAGAGTAGCATAGGCCTACTGTGCACAGTGCACTGACGACTGTAGCAGCCCAACGTAACCAGTTGTTGTAGATGAGAGGCAACCCCTTGTTTCAGATAGCCTGGACAACATGTTACCTGGGTGTTGCCTACATTATTAATTAATGGCCTACAATAGTTAATTGATTCACGTAACATATTAGTTGGCTCAAAGAGTAGGGAATCAGGATGGAGAGAGTCATGCGTGTGTTGCTTTTGCGGGATCGAATCCAGTTTAATGCTAGTTTTCAAAACATATATTTTTTACATGTCTTTTGTCCGAGTGGCTGTAATGTAGCCGAGCGCTCATGGCGTATAAAAAGCGACTTCAAACCGCCTAAAACAACTTGTTTGTGAATGTCTGACAACTGCTGCAGCGCATGCACGCGCAAGGAAACCAGTAGGTGGAGAAACCAGAAGGCACACAACACCGGAACGATTTTAAGGCTATTTCGCATAGGCTACTCAATGGTGCTATTTCACACGCATTATAGCGACCCCCACTCACCGGGGTTAGTGGAAGGTGTTAATAGACGATTGGCGTAGCCTACAGTGGACTAGGGCTGTCAAAATTGCTCAAAAATGACTTTCGAATATCCCCTCTAAAATAAACACATGTATTCGAATATATTGGAATATCTAGGCTATATTATTTGCGCATTATGTCAGTGATGCGCATCATGTCATCTGTTTTTAACTTTTTGTATGGTTATTGCTTGACAGGGGGGATCCCAAGCAGCTTTCAGCCATAAGGCATTTCCTAATTCACCTGACACTGATATTCAAAATGTTGAAACTATTTCGGCATAGCCTATAAGCAGTTTAATTAAATGTAATGTTAGTTGTAAACAAACGGGCTACTTGGTGAGGCTTGGCCTCACAGATGCGCTCGTGCCTTAAATGGCAATACAAATCTTCACGATAGGCCTATTAACTGACCGCCCGATTCACGTTGGCTGGGGGGCAGGGGGGGCCATCATTTGTTCCCAATGGTCTATGAATTGTTAACCCGGCCCTGCCCCCAACGAACGCAACTTTCCACCTCTGAGATAGCTGAAAAGAAGTCTAGAGGACTCCTAACTCACTAGACCTACTTACTGTAGGCTGCGCAAACCACAAGCCTGCATTCGAGGCAGGCCTTCTGTTGAAGAATTTTATATAAATCCTGCGCTAACAGTAATCCTCCTACCCCCGCTACCACAGCTGTGGATAGTGTGGCATGCTCACGCTTTATGCCTCCTTCTTGCAAACTAGGCCTATAGCCGAAACCATTTACGTCTTCAAAAAATAACAACTTGCCAGATATGCCTTCATATCTTTGGGCTTCATTCAGCATTTTGTTCTTCCACTGGAAATGACTCCATTTGCTGCCTGCTGCATCCTTTCTGTTTGTATTGTTTAGAAAATGTTTGACGTTTTGAGTTAATGCATTAAACATTGTTTGCTGGTAACCAGCCACAAATAGCCTACAGATTCTTGCGTGCGTTCTCTCCAAAATCTGCCCGTTCTATAGGCTATCCAAGTGCATAATTCTGCGGCATAAAGCAGATGTATTTGTGTATTGTACAGAAAAATAAAAATAACCTGTCAAGCAGTCAATTGACTACATTGCAGTCAATAAGTAGTGCAAATTATGAAACCAAAACGTGGGTCATAGTTGTCTAAGCCTCTGCTGTGAGGCCAAACCCATGAACAAAGACGCATTGATATCTGCAATAGTTTTTTTTTTTTTGGCGAAACAAGCTCACAGCCGAACAAGTGATACTGAAGGGAGAGGCAACTGGCATGTGATCTCCCCACGGGCCAATGGATGTACAAGTTTTCTCCTGTGCCTACGATATTTAATCCAGTGTTTTGTCAAGTTGCAAAATGCTATTCGTTTTAACGAATTTTTATGATAGTATGAAGTATTTTTTGTATAGGGTACTATCTTAATTGCTTTATACTCAATACTTGACCAATGGCTATTGCATCTGTCTATTGAAAGTGAGAATGTGGCATGTGATATACTGTGTAGGCTTCATAAAATAAAATAAACAGATTGCTAATGGCCTACAAGCTGATCTGGGGGGCGTTTCCCGTACAACTACGGAGGTTAGCTTTTTACTAACAGTATGCATCGTTCAACTAACCAACATGTAAGTTACGACTGTTTCCCAAAACTGTCGTACTTACATAGTACTGTAAGTTTGGACCATGATAGTTTCCAAACTTCAGTAGTCTGGACTAAGGTGGTTAATGACGTTTAGTAGCACGTGAACGGGCACCTGCACATACTTCTGTGGCGCATTGCATTAAGGCCGGCAGATGACAGCCGCCGTTGCACAGCAGTTACCAATCCCCTGTCCAAGAGTTCGAATCTGGGTTAAGACGTTGACAACAATATTGACATCGTTGTTTACCTTTTAAGTTTATCTTTTGTGAATCAGCCTTCTTGGCTTGGTTTAAGTAAACTAACAAGGACCCCCCCCCCCCCCCCCCCCCTCCATGAAAATCAAAGGCTACATATTCTCAGCTGACTCGTCAAAAAGTGCGCACCACCTTATTATTATCTGCAAGTGTGTGACTTTTACTTATGTGCACATGGCTGCAAATTGACTTTTAATTTATGTATTTTCTGCCTTGGGCATTTTAAAATATGGATGTATGGTGGTCAGAAGTGTAAATATCAATTAGAAACCTAAATATATTTATAATTATTAATTTGCAAACAAATAACTGGCATCAGTGACGTCTTTGACATGAAGATCCCTGGAACTATGCTTCTAGCATTCTACCACAGGTCGAGAGGTGTAGTTGTAACTTCACAACTTTACGATAGTGGTTGCGAACGTTCGTTGCTACTATGGTTTTGGGAAACAGTAACGTAGTGGAACGATGCATTGGACTATGTAAGTTCCAAATATGAATGTAATTCTGTGGCATAAAGCAGATGTATTTGTTTATTGTACAGAAAAATAAAAATGACATGTCAAGCAGTCAATTGACTACATTGCAGTCAAGAAGTAGGGCAAATTAATTTACGAAACCAAAACGTGGGTCATCGTTGTCTAAGCCTCTATTGCGTAGCCTGTTAAAAACGTCGCCAGATAGTATTAAATCGGCAACAACATTGTTTTCTGCAGAAGCCTACCCCAAGGCTACAGATTAATTCTGAACAGTTATTTCTCTACTGGCTCAATTATCACACCACTGTTTTGATTTGCGTAGTTGCGTTAACCCCAACACTGACAATAATGTAGACAGCAAATTTCGATTTCGATTTTCGTTACCACCGTTTAGTCAAGCCTTAAGCCATACCCAAGTAGCCTAAATCGAGGTAATGTTTAATTATGCATGATTTATTTTGTTATTGAATTCGTAGGCTGCGATTACTCTCGGCAACAATTATGTTTAATGGTAGATCCTGCTTTTTCAGAAGGGACCGCAGGCAGAGCGATGTACAGTGGTAGAGCGACGCACAGTGGCTGAAAGTGGTACTAAAGCTTCACGCAGCTTCATGCCTCGTAATGCGCGAATGAAGTGGTCATTTGAAAGCGACGCCCACTGTATGTGAGAGTGATATATTCGTTGCCATTCTCGTCTTTCTTTAGAAGGAAAGAGTCTTGAGTGAGGTCCCGATTGCCCTCTCTGCCTCGTCTTGCCAGATGTAGCTGTACATCAAACCACACCCTCCTGACGAGTCCACGAGCTGTGTTGGGAGAGAGCACATCTGGGTTGCTGAGCAGCAGTTGGAGGTCTTTTGTCGAGATGGGGGGGTGATGCTGGCTGACGTCTTTGCCCTTTTTCCGTAGATCTTTAACTACAGATTTGAAAACATCGTTGCTTAATTTGAACGTGGCACAGTTCATTATATCAAGGGTTGTGAAATGTCGAGATAATTGCCATGTAACTCGCAATTGAGTAGGTCTTTCCGTTGGCATTTTGCACCGATGGATAAAAAGAACGCAGCACCTGATTGAGACTCTGCATTATAATCAGCAAAGTCTACCGACATTTTTTCCCCACTAACCAGTCTTTGAAAACTGACATGGCCCATACCGTGGTCCGTTTGGTATTGATTTCATGTCGGTTCTCTCATAGACATGGTCTCATGGTCTCTGTCTCTGTCGTCCAGATGTGGGTGTTGTTTCACTTCTTTGCCTTCCTCTGTGTTGTTTTCTTTTCTTAACTGGTGAAGACAACTCAGCCTTCATCCAAGAATGGAAATCTGGGTAATCTCCAAGAATATTAACTAATATTTAACTAATATTAAACTCATCCATTGCGCCGGATGTATTGGAAGTTTGTCCGTTACAAAGTATCTGCAGGTCAAGTCGCGTAGCTTAGCAACGGAGTATTCTAAAGTGATAAGTGGCCGGACTACTTGCGCAGTAATATGAAAGACGTGAAATAGAAGCACAAAGCCCATTTTCCTTGACAGCGGTCTGTAATACTTAGCAACGGTCTGTTATTCAGAATTAGCAGACCGCCGAACGTTGGGAAGGCCCATTCAAGTGAATGGAGCATTCTGCAGCATTATGAAGAGCCATGTAATAAATATATATATGTGTGTGTGTGTAGATGGAGGCCTGTAACCTATATATATGTGTGTGTGTGTGTGTAGATGGAGGCCCGTAACCTATATATATATGTGTGTGTGTGTGTGTGTATGTAGATGGAGGCCCGTAACCTATATATATATGTGTGTGTGTGTGTAGATGGAGGCCTGTAACCTATATATATGTGTGTGTGTGTGTGTGTGTCGATGGAGGCCCGTGACCTATATATATATGTGTGTGTGTGTGTGTGTGTGTGTAGATGGAGGCCCGTAACCTATATATATATGTGTGTGTGTGTGTGTGTGTAGATGGAGGCCCGTAACCTAGCCCTTGTGTTCGGTCCCACACTGGTGCGCACGTCGGAGGACAGCATGACGGACATGGTGACCCACATGCCTGACCGCTACAAGATCGTGGAGACCCTCCTCCAGCACGTGAGACCCGCCCTCCTCAGCCCCACACCCAATCACAGACAAGCTCTCACATATGCTGCTCCCCTATTGGTAGGTCTAATGTCTATCTTCTCCACAGCAAGAATGGTTCTTCAGTGAGGAGCCAGAGAAAGAGGAGAAAGTAAGCTTGCTGCCGCCCAATCAGATCTCTCCATTCACACAACCCACCCAATCAGATCTCTCTAACCTCCTGCCCCACCCAATCAGATCGCTCTAACCTCCTGCCCCACTTGTGTCTCTCCCAGACACCTGTGGACTCCGAGGACATCCAAGCAGCCCCCAACATCGACCACCTGCTCTCCAACATCGGCCGCACAGCAAACCTGGGAGACACTTCAGGTAACTCTAAATGTAACCCTCAGGTAGAATGGCTAGGGGTCAGGGGTCAAATGACTCAGGGATGATCAGGGATGCATACAACGCGCTTTTCAGTGCCTCCCACTTTTTCACGTCAGTTAAAGCCCTCCTTACACTGACAGACTTTGGAAAGATTTGCAAAGTTTTGGAAAAGATTTTTGAAAGACAGTCTCAGACACTCTCACATCTAAAGACAAGTAGTAGAGTTTTAAGTCACTATGATTTTGCAATGACTAGGGATCTTGCAGGGTCACTATTTACAAGACTGCAACTAGATTCCTTTAAAATATTACCCATCGTGCAATAGATAAACAGGAACTGAAATGATTCATGACATCCCTAACCGATATAGAATTGTTCTGTCACGTGGAAGAGCCGACTAAATATGAATAAGAAATGACAAATATTGTAAGAATAACAAATAATTATAGGCTACAGCTGTCGCCTATACTTTACCCCTTCCTGTTCGGTGTTGGAGAGAGGTCACTATTGGTTTTTATAGTTCACGTCACTATTTGCATGAGCCACGACTAGAAAGACTTGCGATAATATCAAACATGTTTGATATTGTCGTAACGGCAAAACTAGAAAAGGACTCGCTCCTTACACTTAACGATCTAGTTGACGGGAGCGCGCCGCGATTCCAGTACAACTCCCATGATTTCTGTCCAACTTTATTTAGTCGCCGACTGTGAAAACAGACAAAATCGTACAATGTAAGGCCGCCATAATGCGCAAGATGATGCCTACCAGCATGTAGCCCCTGACCCCCCACCCTCTCCACTTGCCAAACAGACAAGGGAGAAAAAGCTAATTATCATCATTTGCAAATTGGTAATGACGGTTAAAAGTGATTAGGGGAGAGGCGAGAGACACGTATGGAGCACAGCTGAAGATGCACTGTCACGAGATATAAGCAACTCCTCTGCAGGATAAATGTTGTTTTATTCAGTCATTTGAGCAATATTAGGGTAAGTGTTGATTTTTCCAGCTTATGTTTTCGATGGTAACCAATTGTCAGTCATTAGTGAAAGTAACTGCATATAACTGTCTTGTCGTTGACTGACACCTTGGTGAAGTTAGTTTCACTTTGCCAATGAGATCAAATAATAGACGAGTGCAAATGCGTGAAGGCTATGCTAGGTTTTAGTAAAGCATGGTTTAAGAATGACTATTCCATACGGTCTCGCAAGCAGCCTCCTTCAAATGCGCCGTTGAATGCCAAAATACCGATGCATTTATTTGACATATTGCGCTTTGCGCCGTTAAAGGGAATGACAGATGTCATTCTCATTGGTTTAAAATGATGTTACGCCCCAAACACACCCATATGACTGATTAAAAGACCTAGGAACACCTTGTTGCGCCATGCGCTCCACGTTTGATAACGAAACCCCTCCCAATGTGGACTGGACATCCTACTAAATTTGAATAAGCTTTTGACGAGTGGCGATGCGTCATTACCAATTTGCAAATGATGGTGAATAACTACTCATCATGAGATGTACAGTATTTCGTAATATCTTTATTCTAATTATGTTTCCCATTGTAATCGTGCAATTTGTAATGTTTTGCATGGACGTGCGCTGGTGTGCGTTCATGAATGATAGAAGGATGGTGCGTGCACCTGCCAATATGACTGTTGACATGCGCTCTTAAAATAGCATATGAACAACTCGCCATAGACTTCTGACCAGGTGTACAATAGCGATTTTTAGACAATGCGCCAGGCCCCTACCTAGCTTGTTAATTGCCACACCCCTGGGCGCATTGTTTAAAAAATAAACGTGCAACATAACGAATTAAACTTTGCGCGGGTGAATAACGCCACGCCACGCGCCAGTGTGCAAAATACAGCCCAATGTAGCTTTAAAAATACAGCCCAATGTAGCTTTAAAAAGCCAAAGAAATGACCTTCATCTGCAAAGATGTCTAGGGCCATCTGTGTGCCATCTTGACTAATCAGGCAACCTGAAGGTCGCAATACTAATAGCTGGAAACCTGAAGGTCGCAATACTAATAGCTGGAAACCTGAAGGTCGCAATACTAATAGCTGGTAAACTTGGCGCAGGGTGGTGTAGCAAGCCAAAACACAAACTCAAAATATAAACAGTATTTGCGGACCGTAAAAAGTGTGAGAGTTTAAATTGTGAATATCCAGGCTTCAGTGAAGTTAGTATTTGAAAATAACATGTTTCCTTAATCTAAAAATTATGGTCATTATATAATTTATTACAAACAAGTCTTAAATATAGCACCTTTAAATGAGTCTGGATAGGGGTTAAAATGACTCTTGAATAGGGGTTATGGGTTAAAATGACAGGATAGAGGTTATGGGTTAAAATGACTCTTGAATAGGAATTATGGGTTAAAATGACTCTTGAATAGGGATTATGGGTTAAAATGATTGGATAGAGGTAAAACTGAGTCTGGATAAAATGGGGGTTATTATGGGGTGTTGCACTGCACTTCCCTCCTCTGTTGCTCCTCTTCCTCCTCCTCCTCCTCACACACTCCTCTGTTGCTCCTCCTCCTCCTCCTCACACACTCCTCTGTTGCTCCTCCTCCTCCTCACACACTCCTCTGTTGCTCCTCCTCCTCACACACTCCTCTGTTGCTCCTCCTCCTCCTCACACACTCCTCTGTTGCTCCTCCTCCTCCTCACACACTCCTCACACACTCCTCTGTTGCTCTTCCTCCTCCTCCTCCTCACACACTCCTCTGTTGCTCCTCGTCCTCCTCACACACTCCTCTGTTGCGCCGCCTCCTCCTCACACACTCCTCTGTTGCTCCTCCTCCTCCTCACACACTCCTCTGTTGCTCCTCCTCCTCCTCACACACTCCTCTGTTGCTCCTCCTCCTCCTCACACACTCCTCTGTTGCGCCGCCTCCTCCTCACACACTCCTCTGTTGCTCCTCCTCCTCCTCCTCCTCACACACTCCTCTGTTGCTCCTCCTCCTCACACACTCCTCTGTTGCGCCGCCTCCTCCTCACACACTCCTCTGTTGCTCCTCCTCCTCCTCCTCCTCACACACTCCTCTGTTGCTCCTCCTCCTCACACACTCCTCGGTTGCTCCTCCTCCTCCTCCTCCTCCTCCTCCTCCTCACACACTCCTCTGTTGCTCCTCCTCCTCCTCCTCCTCCTCCTCCTCACACACTCCTCGGTTGCTCCTCCTCCTCCTCCTCCTCACACACTCCTCTGTTGCTCCTCCTCCTCCTCCTCCTCCTCCTCCTCCTCACACACTCCTCTGTTGCGCCGCCTCTTTGTTGCTCCTCCTCCTCACACACTCCTCGGTTGCTCCTCCTCCTCACACACTCCTCACACACTCCTCGGTTGCTCCTCTCTGATGTCACACTCTCTCACACACTCTTGCTCCTCCTCTCTGATGTCACACTCTCTCTTACACTCTTTTCTTGCCGCTGGATGCAGCAGAGTCTGTGGAGGACACACAGCGGTAGGATATCAGCATCTCTGTGTGAAAGAGGAGGGAGGGTGTGTGAGAGAATGTGTGTGTCTGAGAGAGTGTATGTGTGAGAGTGTAAGACACTATAAAACTAATTTCAGACATATAATGAACTATTTTCAGACATACAATAGTTTCAGACATACGATGAACTAATTTGCGGATATAGACGGGCAGAATGTGCACAGTATTTAACCCTAGAGTAACCATAACCTCTAACCCTAGAAATCCCCTCATCTGACACTATCGCCCCCTAGTGCTAAGTCCAGGTGGTAAACGTATAAAGCATAGATAAGCAAAAAGATTAATACACAACAAAGTGAAGTCACACCAACACACGCACGGGAGGATTCACACCTAGCGAGGGGCTGTGTTGATGACTTATAATAAAATGCTCCGGTGTGGTGTGAAGCATTTAAATGTCAGGTCAATGCAGAA
>NC_055980.1:30542220-30562220 GCF_018492685.1 Alosa sapidissima
ATAGTTCTATCTGTGTGGCCAACTATTTATTTTGTCAGCGGAAGCCAGGAAACAGTAGCCGAATCATTTGACCCATTGTGTTAAAGGGACACCAGGCAACGTTTTCGTGTTAATCATCTTTGTAAGTCGGTATATGGTTAAATGACTCATTACGGGGCGAATGAAGGCTCTCTCGCCTGCCCCTACTGCCTGTAGGAAGAATATCCCACTTGCAAGTTCGGTGTATCCTACCCGCCGACCGAAGCAGGATCAGTTTACAGCACAGAGGCAGGCTAACGAAACGCTACAGATTGTTGCAAACGTGTGTATAATGGCAGAGCCGGCAAAGAAGCAGCGAAAACCCTTGACAGAAGACGCAAAGAAAAGGAAAAGAGCTTCAGACCGAGCGAGGGGGAGTTTCGTAGAGAAAAAGCATCAGGCTTGCCTGGTGTCCCTTATGTAGGAAATCATTTTACCCATTGTGTTAAAGGACCAGTATGTAGGAAATCATTTGACACGGGTTTCCTCTCACTCTCCTTCATGCAGCAGATCTAACTTGAACGTTACCTTAGGCTACCATAATTTGAAACGTAGGCTGCTTAGAGCGCGCGCACGCACGAGAGAGAGACAGAGTCAGTCAGTTCCAGGGTTGGGCATGTCGTTGTTTGCATTTCCTATTTAGTATAAGAAAGTTATAAGGAAATCATAAAGGCAACAAGGCAGGGGCGCCAGAACGAGTTTCAAAGTGCAGCCCAAAATCGTGTGTGCTGTATTTCTTGCGCAAACAAAATGTGTGCAAATAGCCTGCGTAGTTCTGCTTCATAAAGTTGAACAAACGCATGTGGTAATTTTATAGATAAATAGAAATAGCCTACTGCCATGCAGTTTATGGAGTAGGCCAACTTGGAGTGAACTTACACACGGGAGATTCTTTCTCTAGTCGTAGCTGAGCAGAGTTGGGTGTAAGTGTCATTAATCACGTTACAGTTCCTACAGTGTGCAAGCAAAGGTATTCAGAATTTTGGGAGGGCGACAAGAATATTGACAAAAAAAATAGAATTCATCGGAATAGGCTGTTTGTTACCTTACTAGTGAGTGGGAAACAGTGCACAACTAACTAGCTAATGACTAGTCTGATGTCAATCACACCACGAATTGATTCCAAAAAATATATTAGGCTATAGGCTACAAGCTAGGACTGCCACTGTTTTCAGTGGGAAGAAGAGCATCTAGTATAATTAATTACAGAAGGAACGCAACTCGCAAGCGCACTTCACCCAAAGCAGTTCAATGTTTTGCAAGTTGTGTGCGTGTCATCATTCAACATGAACCCAAAATGTAAATAAGAATTTTATCTTATCGAAACAACTCTAAATATCAGAGTGGGATAGGTTGGGATATTGTATAAATGTCACTTAAATTGTGCAACCGCAACATGCCTGATTGCCGTTCAAACGACAACGAAAAATATATCAAAGCACTTTTTGCGTTTGAATGTAGCACGAAAAAATGTTTAAACAGCTGGACAAATGATTTAGCTAATTGATTATAGCCTGTAGGCCTACACCAGCAATTGCTGAACATTTACCTGTACAGGACATTGACAGTAGCCCAGCCTAACAAGCAGATGTTGCAAAAGACATCAAAAGACGCAATTCATCAGAAATAAATAATGTAATCTGCATCGCTTTATTTAACAAACTGCAAGCAACAAGAGGGTTGAGTTCGCTGTGAGGCCAAACCCAAGAGCAGAGCCTATCTGTTAAGGCAGTCAATAGGCTATATGGTAACAAGCTGTGTGTGCCTGGAAAGACGATAGAAGATGCTTTCTGAATAGCACAAATGTTCTTCCCAATCGTTTCCATAAAATAGGCTAAGTCAAAGACAGAAAACTAAGTCTTATAATGACATAATGGTATAGTCTTTTTTCCATTTAGGATGCGCGGGTGAGGGATAAGGCTTTCATGGTGGACCACGCACTTTTTCTTGTGTCAGGAACTCTGCACATAGGCTTAGTCCGTCCATAGCCAAGCACCAGCGAAGACGGCTCTGGTCATCCCATACCCTCCCCCCACTTCCATTATGAAGACCAGCAGGTAGTAAAACGACTTGTTGCCTTTTGGGACATTAAGCTTTTTCACGTTAAGCCCCCCTCCCCCACCCCCTTCTTTCACAAGCAGTGGGGGAGCACGGGGCACAACACTTTTTGGCTTTGGTTAAATATTTCTAAAATCATTTGAGTTCACTAGTCATATGTTTTGACAAGCAACACTTGTTATTGAACTAATAACAGACGTGTTTCGAAAATTGACTTTATTTTCCATACGGAGAAATAACATGCAGAGTCTAACCAAGGTCAATCTTCCCAAGAAAAGCCCTCAGACCTGAAAACACATGAGGCAAAAGTGCAAAACATCACAAAAACTAAACTAACACGCGTAACAAGCCATATCCCCCCAGCTAACGTTGAACTGCCCGGCTTCAGTGTAGCTCGTTTGGACAGAGACAGTAAACTTTCTGGCAAAAAGAAGGGAGGCGGACTGGTGCTGTACATAAACAATAGATGGTGCAATCCCAGACATGTTACAGTGAAGGAGACTGTATGCTGTAAGGATGTGGAGTTACTAGCGGTCAGTCTACGACCATACTACATGCCGAGGGAGTTCTCGCACGTCATTGTTGTTTGTGTCTACGTGCCGCCTCAAGCCCTCCCAGACACAGCGTGTGACATCATTCACTCTACAGTCGCTAGGCTCCAAACTCAGCACAGTGATGCCTTCTTTGTGATCTCTGGTGACTTCAACCACATTACACTGGATTCCACCCTCACAAACTTTTACCAGTTTGTTGACTGCCCAACTAGGAAAAACAGGACAATAGATCTCATGTATGCAAACGTGAGGGATGCTTACAGTGCCACCCCCCTTCCCCCACTGGGGAAGTCGGACCATAACATCATTCATTTGCAGCCAATGTACAAGCCAAAAGTTCAGAGGCTACCAGTTGCCACGCGCACCTTCAGGAAGTGGCCACCGGAAGCGGATGAGGCTTTGAGAGACTGCTTTGAGTCCACTGACTGGAGTGTGCTACTGAATGGAGAGGACTTAGAGGAGGTCACACATTGCACTACTGACTATCTGAACTTCTGTATGGACATTGTTGTTCCCACAAGGACTGTACGCTGCTATCCAAATAACAAGCCTTGGATAACCAGTAATGTTAAGACCCTTCTCAATAGGAAAAAGATGGCGTTTAAGGAGGGGGACATGGCAGAGCTGAGGCGAGTACAGGGGGAACTCAAGATTAAGCTGAAAGAGGCTAAGGAGGACTACAGAAGGAAGATGGAACAGAAGCTGCAAGATAACAACATGAAGGAGGTGTGGGACTGTATGAAATCTATCACTGGCCTTAAGAAGAGCAGCAGCTCTGTGGAGGGAGACCTGGTCAGGGCGAACCAGCTGAACCATTTTTACAACAGGTTCGATTGCCCACCCCCCAGCCCCCACCCCACTCATTACCAGTGCAACACTCACCCCCACCATCACTGGATATTGCACCCCTCCCCCACATGGCTACCACGAACAAAGAGGTGACAACGACCTCAGTCAACAGCCATCAGACACACAGACCTCAGATGCTGCCCCCCTCCCCTCCCTTCCCCCCCTCCCCTCCCTTCCCCCCCTCCATCATCACTGCTGATCAGGCTATCGCACCTCTCCCCCACATGGTGACCTCGAGCAGTGCGGCAACAATGGCTTCAGCCAATGGCCATCAGTCTCTAGACAACCCTCACAGAAGCACCCCTCCTCCTCCTCACCCTCCACTCCCCTCATCCCCCCCATCATTTCAGCGGACCAAATAAGTTATAATTTAAAGAACTCCATCCTCGTAAGGCAGCCGGGCCTGACAGACTGTGTCCAAGGCTGCTCAAGGCCTGTGCTGCTGAACTGGGGGAGCCAATGAAGCACATCTTCAACTGGAGTCTACGTCTCGGACAAGTTCCAACACTGTGGAAGGCATCATGTCTCACCCCCGTTCCCAAGAAACCACACCCCAGCGAGCTTAATGACTTCAGGCCTGTCGCTCTAACATCACATGTGATTAAAACAATGGAGCGGCTGGTCTTAGGCATGCTCAGACCCCAGGTACGCCATGCACTAGACCCTTTACAGTTTGCATACCAGGAGAAAGTGGGCGTGGATGATGCCATCACTTATCTTCTACACAGGACACATTCTCACCTGGACAAGGGGAAAAGTGCTGTGAGAATCATGTTCTTTGATTTCTCAAGTGCTTTTAACACCATCCAACCCCTCAGACTGGGAAACAAGCTCTTGCAGATGGGTGTGGACGCTCACCTGGTAACCTGGATCACAAATTACCTGACCGAGCGACCACAGTTCGTCAGACTGAAGAACTGTCTCTCTGACACTGTGATCAGCAGCAACGGAGCGCCACAGGGAACTGTGCTCTCTCCAGTCCTGTTCACCCTGTACACATCTGACTTCCGCTACAACACCGAGTCATGCCACATGCAGAAGTTTTCTGATGATACTGCAATTGTGGGGTGTATCAGGGACGAGCAAGAGGAGGAGTACAGGAGCCTGGTGGAGGACTTTGTGCAATGGTGCAAACTCAATCACCTTCAACTAAACACTTCAAAGACCAAGGAGATGGTGGTGGATTTCCGCAGGTATAAGCCCGCTCTGCTACCAGTCTCCATTGATGGGGTCAATGTGGAGGTGGTAAGCACCTACAAGTATCTGGGTCTCCACCTGGACAATAAACTGGACTGGTCAGCCAACACTGATGCACTCTACAAGAAAGGACAGAGCAGGCTGTACTTCCTGAGGAGGCTGTGGTCCTTCAATGTGTGCAGCAAGCTCCTCAGGATGTTCTATCAGTCTGTTGTGGCCAGCGCCCTCTTCTATGCAGTGGTATGCTGGGGAGGAAGCACAAAGAAGAAGGATGCTGGGCGACTTGACAGGCTGGTAAGGAAAGCTGGCTCTGTAGTGGGAGCTGAACTGGAGTGCATCACTTCAATATCTGATAAGAGGACCCTAAACAGACTGATCAACATCTTGGACAATTAATGTCATCTGCTCTACAGCACTATCAAAAACCAAAAGAGCTTGATCAGCTGGAGACTTCGCTCACTGCCATGCACAACTGAAAGGCTGAGGAAGTCATTTGTTCCTAGGGCCATTGAACTGTTCAATGCCTCACTAAAGGGAAGAGGAGAGATAGACTTCTCTGCTTAGTCTGTCTGCCTCTCCACCCTCTCCATGTCCATGTTTTTTGTGTATTGACTGCCCACTACTACTTACTACTGTTTTACTACTGTGTACTATTGTACACAGCCTAATGTTTTCACTACTGTTTTACTGCTACACTGTTACCTCAACCTGTTCTTGCACTGAAATAGATTTTTATTTTACCTTGTCTACATTACACTTTACTCTCCTATTTGTCTATATTATTTATGCTGGTCTCTAGACCTTACTGTTGCACTGTTGGACTAATGTTGGACTACTTTTTGCACCTTCACCATGACACCCACTCTCTTGAGCACCTTGCCAGGCACACACAACTAAGGACTATGGTTGGACTACTGTTTGCACCTTCACCATGACACTCAGTCCCTTTAGCACCTCACCAGTCCTGGCCCTGTCACTACAAGCGTCTTATGCTTGATCACCCTCAAGCACATTGGACTTTCTTAATTTAACTTATATGGTGTATTTAGTATTTAGTTTTGTTAGTTTCTTATCTTATCTTATACTGTCTTTATTGTACAGTGGAGTTTAGTTATATATTTATACTTATACTTATGTTTACCATTTCTGCTGTAAGTGCATGTTGTGTGTGATGTCTGTATGCTACTGAGACCCTTGAATTTCCCCTTGAGGATCAATAAAGTATCTATCTATCTATCTATCTATATTTGTGTAGGCCTATTGCAATCATTGTAGCCTACAGTGTAACAGGGCGTTACAACTAACCCCGCTGGGTCACGTTTCTTTTAAGATAAGATAGCTCCTGCTATGTGTTGACTACATGTTTCAAAACGGTGTTCATTTTTAGCCTACAAGACGATTATTAGTCAGTTAGCTGCACCCACAACTCAGTAATCGAAAGACAAGCTACCACCTATTTACTTTGATGCCTTAAGATGTTTTGCTGTAGATCTACGTGAAAACACGTCCATACTGACTGATTTGTGGAACACCGTCTCATAGTAATGTGGTTAACTGACCAATAGCATGCCCCGATCAACCATCTACAACTAGGAAATAAGTCCATGTTACATTTAACCCCGCGTTACTTTGTGCCCCGCGCTCCCCTGCAGCTTTCTGAAGCGGTGTTTCTGAAGCTAATGTAACAACAAATACCACCTTGACGTGAAAAAGCTTAACGTAGCTTATGTCTCAAAACGGCAACAAGTCGTTTTACTCCCCATATGGGCTCATTATAAAGAACGTTTAACGTCCAAAATAATTAATCACCAAACGTCTTATAAACAAGTCTTGCCAGGAGCAACACCTTGCAAAAAATGATAACAATAGGCCTAGGCCTAATAATGGTTGTAATGGAAAGATGCAAGTTAGGCCTATGTTTTAAAAACAAATGCTCCCGTTACCCCGCAGAAGTTTCAAAGTAGCCTACACCCAGAAACACTGTTTGCTACTGGGATAAGTTTAGTTAATTTACTGGGCTATCTTTTAGCTGGGTTAAAACCAGACTCATTGCAGAACACCTCATCGAATGTCTGTAGTAGGCTACAACTTCGATTCAATAAAAACGATTTCTAAAAGAAAACCGACGCATCATTACTCCTGCCTCGACTCGAACTCAGAACTGCCTGAAAGTTGCAGACGTCTGTTCTGGAAATACGTGCATTAACCCACTTGACCGTCAGACAACGCTATAGCTGCTTCGAGTAGCCTATTGGGTAGGACTGTAGCCTACACTGGTTGCTGTGGCACAGTCTTGAGTGACCGAATTCGTTTTCCTTTGTCATATGAATGCTGTCATTTTGTTAACATTACTGTTAAGGAGATGCTGTAACTAAACGCTATATTTCAACCTCGTTAGTGTAGTAAAAAAATCTGAACTATTCACGAGGTTTCTGGGCAGCATATTTATGTTCTGTTAGCAAGCGAACTTCTCATGACTGCCGACAAAGTAGGCCTAGCCTACTGCCAGCTGACGAAGCTCTCATTTTAAAACATTACTGAGAGACAGGCACTGTACAATCAAGAAATCTTGCCACTGAATCCAAAACTATGTTTAACATTATGTACAAAGCTTAGGCTACAGTGGACTAGCATGTTGCAGGGGCTGCTAAAAACACAGAGAAACAACACTGAAAACTCGGCCAATCACAGCCCTTGCTGTCGAACTCTCCGTCTGGTTCGACCGTGGAACGCCACAGCGGACTATGCTGCCCCCAAGCGGCTGCAGTTGTACTTACATTTCACCCAGCTGCGTGAATCACCTTGATGGTGAATGAAGTGTCAATTCTTAACCGGGACCCACTGTACTGCTCAGTCCTAGTTTATTACCCCTTACATATAGCTCAGTCCTAGTTTATACATTACCCCTTACATACTGCTCAGTCCTAGTTTATATAGTCCAATACATTACCCCTTACATACTGCTCAGTCCTAGTTTATATAGTCCAATACATTAGCCCTTACATACTGCCCAGTCCTAGTTTATACATTACCCCTTACATATAGCTCAGTCCTAGTTTATACATTACCCCTTACATACTGCTCAGTCCTAGTTTATATAGTCCAATACATTAGCCCTTACATACTGCCCAGTCCTAGTTTATATAGTCCAATACATTACCCCTTACATATAGCTCAGTCCTAGTTTATACATTACCCCTTACATACTGCTCAGTCCTAGTTTATATAGTCCAATACATTACCCCTTACATACTGCTCACTGCTATGGAACTGACCACTAATGTGCTGATACCTCCATGTCCTATGTGGTGGCCTATTGGCCATTTGTCTCTCAGGTGCGCCCTCTCTTGCTCATGTAAGGGATTGCAGCTGGCTGCCAGGGCAGTCACATAGATACAGTCAGGAGTGAAAATAGTTTTACATTCTACCGCTACACTACCACAACCATACTTAACACTTTCTTACCGCTAATACTACCACAACCATACTTAGCGCTTTCTTACCGCTATCACTACCACAACCATATTGTTCACCTCTCCACTGGATATCAGCAGGGCTGCAAGTCCTTAAGATCAGCTTGGAGTGAGAGGTGTTGTGGTGAAGGTGTGCGTGCATAGCGTATGCTGAAAACATTTCAACACACTACATGATAGGCTACATTAACGAATGTATTACAGCCTATTTGAATGACATCCATCTGGACCTGTTACCACTCTTTCACTCTCTCTTCTCTCCTCTCCTCACTCCTCAGCATGAACTGTTCTCATGTTATTCTCCTCAGCATGAACTGTTCTCATGTTATTCTCCTCAGCATGAACTGTTCTCATGTCATTCTCCTCACTCCTCAGCATGAACTGTTCTCATGTTATTCTCCTCACTCTTCATCATGAACTGTTCTCATGTTATTCTCCTCACTCCTCAGCTTGAACTGTTCTCATGTTATTATTGTCTGAAGTCTCAATAATAAGTCCACGAGTTGCTATTTCTTCAAAGCCTATATGTTGGGTCATGAATTGCTATTATTTCAAAGCCTATATGTTGGGTCATGAATTGCTATTATTTCAAAGCCTATTTGTTGGGTTATGAGTTGCTATTCTTTCAAAGTCTGTATGTTGGGTCAGAGTCTGTATGTTGGGTAATTTTCATGAACAAGATATAGTAAATATACATTATGCATAAAAATTGAATGTGGCATTCCCTAATTTCTTAAAATGCATAGTTTTTTAACACTTTTATTTTGTCTTTTTTTCTACCAAAATTGCACTGTGCCTACTTCAGGGGGCACCGTTCCCACCTCTTTTGGCCTACAAGCATTGACCATCACATGACCACTATACCATCACATGCTTGACCTCTATACCATCACATGCTTGACTTCTATACCATCACATGCTTGACCTCTATACCATCACATGCTGACCCTAACCCTACCATCACATGCTGACCTCTACACCATCACATGCTTGACCTCTGTAGAAAGCTGAGACCATGTAGTTTCTTAGGATACAATCAGAATAATTGTGTGAAATACTGGCACAGAGTTACAGAGGCTAGAATATTGTTTTTTCTTTCTGCCAAGCATCTCTGAACTGACCACATTTCAGCCCTGTTGGTCACTTGACATGATTTAGAAACACAACTGAGTCCTAGCACCCGGCCAGGGGTTCTGTTTATGCATTTTCTTTGTTGGTTCAATGGGTGTGTATAAGATGTCCATTTATACATCGACTATACATCTGCACAACTAATATTGGACAACAACATGAGTATTTCATTTCGATGGATTCCTGTGAATATTTCAAGACCCAATATGCTGCATCTACTTATTGCTAAGGGATATACACTGCAGCTAGAAGGTAGGGAAGCACCAAAGGAGGGGGGGGGGGGGGGCATTGAGACATAGTAAGATTAATCTGACAATGTAAAGCACTATACAGATTGTACATGAAAAAGGTTGTCATATGGACTCCCATGAGTCCAAGCTTGCAAATGGTGTATAACATTACTACTTTTATTTGGTCCAGTAAACAATACACTTACAGCAGAAAATGTAATATACATGGTGTATAACATTACTATGCTACATAGCAATATGGTGCATACCATTGATTTAGAATGTTGGGGGAGGGGGTAGCTGTGCCGTGGAAGGCCCAGTGATGCTTGAGGCAAAATCTCTGAAGCAATGAACACGTGTAACCAATCAATTCAGTTTGTCAAACAGAAAGCACATAACTTAGCACTGCGATTGTAATTTATAGCACACTTATACGTAAGGGATAATGTATAGAACGCCGGTCATTATTGGGAAAATAAGTCCCGACAGGGCAAACCGGACCCCGATGCGCCAGCGGAGGGGTCTTGTTTCGCCCTGAAGGGACTTATTTTCCCATGATGACCGGCGTTCTATACATTATCCCGCTTATTATACGGCTACTTGCCAAAACGAAAAAAATAAACTCCATGATATGTCTCTTTACACTTATTTGTTACCGTTTCGTCGTGGCTTTTGCTGAGAAACAAATAGTTCGCAACACACGCTGAACTTGAATCAAACATTCTTTAGAACACAGCTGATCAACCGTCTGCTTTCACTTTTGAATGAAGTTCCAAGCACAAACTCCGTTGCCATTGACAGCGGTCATTCTTGTTTTCAGAGGTCCTTTCCCAAGAAATAATGACCGCTAGAACTTTCGGAAATCCCATTCAAGTCAATGGAGCATTCTACTTGCATTGCGAAGAGCCGTATAATAAACTGGAAATAAGAAAGAGGAAAACCACCTGCGTGCGTCCGTGCGTGCGTGTGTTGTGAAAAGTGTCCATTTAGGTGAGAAACATGAGATGAAGGGAGAGAGTGTAGGAAGACTGAAAGAAAATGGCGTAAATACAAACTTCAGATCCACTATGAAATCCATAAAGAGATGCTCCGCACATATAACTCTGAAATATGCAAAGCAAGACAGTCTTTCTTTTCTAACATTATCAATAGAAGTTCAAATAACACTCGTATTCTATTTTCAACTGTTGATAAGTTAACAAATCCCCCCTCACAATTAGCGCCTGAACTTCTCTCAACTAATAAATGCAATGAGTTTTCATCTTTTTTTAAAGGTAAAATTGACAAAATCAGACTCAACATATCTGCTCAATTACAAATTAAACAACCTCAACTTCCAGCAACAAACAGAGGGAAACTAAACTTGATGTCAGAGTTCAGCTTGATAGACTACGAAACACTTGAAAAAACGGTACAGAATCTCAGCCCTTCCACATGTGTCTTAGACACTCTGCCTACCAATTTCTTCAAAACTGTTTTTCACCTCATAGCGGCGGATGTCCTTCAAATTGTAAATGTATCATTGCTGTCTGGCACTTTTCCTAAGTCACTGAAAACAGCTGTTGTAAAGCCACTTCTCAAGAAGAATAACCTGGATGCCTCCATGCTAAACAATTACAGGCCCATATCCAATCTACCTTTTATTGGCAAAATTATTGAAAAAGTAGTCTTTAATCAATTAACCACCTTCCTAACATCAAATGGGTATTTTGATTACTTTCAGTCTGGTTTTCGGGCAAATCACAGCACTGAAACAGCTCTCATTAAAGTTTCCAATGACATACGCCTCAACACAGATTCAGGTAAAACATCAGTCCTAGTGCTACTGGACCTTAGTGCAGCATTTGACACTGTTGATCACAATATTTTACTACACAGACTAGAACACTGGGTTGGATTTACAGGCATAGTTATCAGCTGGCTAAAATCATATCTACAAGAAAGGAGCTTCTTTGTTGCCATCGGAAACTGTACCTCAACACCAACGTCCTTGACCTGTGGTGTTCCCCAGGGGTCGATCTTGGGGCCACTATTATTCAACCTCTATATGCTCCCACTTGGACAAATCATTCAAAATAATTTGATCTCATATCATAGCTATGCAGATGACACACAAATTTACTTAGCTCTATCACCAAACATCTATGGTCCTCTTGAATCTATGTGTCAGTGTATAGAACAAATCAACACCTGGATGTCTCAAAATTTTCTTCAGCTGAACAAAGAAAAAACTGAAGTAATTATATTTGGTAAAAATGAGGAAAGACTTAGGGTTGCCACTCTCCTTGACACAAAAGGGTTGAAGGCAAAGGATACTGTTAAAAACCTTGGTGTATTAATTGACAGTGATCTAAATTTCAACAGCCACATGAAAGCGATAACTAAATCAGCTTTTTACCACCTCAAAAATATTGTCAAACTCAGAGGGCTGATGTCAAAACATGACTTAGAAAAACTCATTCATGCATTTATCTCCAGCAGGGTTGATTACTGCAATGGACTGTTCACAGGCCTTCCTAAAAAGACTATTAAACAGCTTCAGGTGATACAAAATGCAGCAGCTAGGACTCTAACAAAAACTAAAAGAACTGACCACATTACTCCAATTCTTAAGTCCTTGCACTGGCTTCCAGTAAGTCACAGAATTGACTTTAAAGCACTATTGCTTGTTTATAAATCAGTAAATGGAGCAGGACCTAAATACTTGTCAGACATGCTTCAGCAGTACACACCTTCTCGTCCTCTCAGGTCCCAGGTGAAAAACCTGCTAGTAAAACCTACAGTTAGAACTAAACATGGTGAAGCAGCTTTTAGCTGCTATGCGGCTCAGCTGTGGAACCAACTTTCGGATGACATTAAAAAGGCCCCAACTGTAGCCAGTTTTAAATCTAGACTTAAGACCAAACTGTTCTCAGACGCTTTCTGCTAACTGTGCCGAGTTACAAATTCTGAATCTGCCTCGATAATTATTCTACTTTGTCTTTTATTACTTTTTTTACTACTTTTGCCTTTGTTTTTGCTTACTAATTATTCTTTATTTTTAAATGATTTTACCTTGTGTTTTATGTTTTCTTTTTATTATGATCTTTACCTTTTAACTATTCTTTGACTATATTGCCCTTCTATGCTTTTATTTGTTATTATCGTTTGGTTTTGTTTATGTAAAGCACATTGAATGACCTCTGTGTATGAAATGTGCTATATAAATAAACTTGACTTGACTTGACTTGAAGGAAACAAACTTAAAAAGCCTCAAGGCTGAGAAGAGGAAGTTTAATTACAATTGTGACAGAGTCTGACTAACGGCCGACACCCTGAAACTATTTTCTATCTTCAAAACTTTCTCCTCCTCCTCCTCCTCCTCCTCCAGCTCCTCCTCCTCCTCCTCCACCTCCACCTCCATTTATTGCAGTAGTAGTATAGTGTTTATTGTTTCCTTTGGAGAGTGCAATGGAACAGTGTTAAGGAACAGTGCTATAGAACTGTGCTATAGAACAGTTTTATAGAACAGTGTTATGGAACAGTGCTATAGAACAGTGCTATAGAACAGTGCTATATAACAGTTTTATAGAACAGTGCTATAGAACAGTGCTATATAACAGTGTTATGGAACAGTGTTAAGGAACAGTGCTATAGAACAGTGCTATAGAACAGTGTTATGGAACAGTGCTATAGAACAGTGCTATAGAACAGTGTTAAGGAACAGTGCTATAGAACTGTGCTATAGAACAGTTTTATAGAACAGTGTTATGGAACAGTGTTATGGAACAGTGCTATAGAACAGTGTTATAGAACAGTGTTATGGAACAGTGCTATATAACAGTTTTATAGAACAGTGCTATAGAACAGTGCTATAGAACAGTGCTATAGAACAGTGTTATGGAACAGTGCTATAGAACAGTGCTATAGAACAGTGCTATGGAACAGTGTTATGGAACAGTGCTATGGAACAGTGCTATAGAACAGTGCTATAGAACAGTGTTATGGAACAGTGCTATGGAACAGTGTTATGGAACAGTGCTATAGAACAGTGTTATGGAACAGTGCTATAGAACAGTGCTATAGAACAGTGCTATATAACAGTTTTATAGAACAGTGCTATAGAACAGTGCTATAGAACAGTGCTATAGAACAGTGTTATGGAACAGTGCTATAGAACAGTGCTATAGAACAGTGCTATGGAACAGTGTTATGGAACAGTGCTATAGAACAGTGCTATAGAACAGTGCTATATAACAGTTTTATAGAACAGTGCTATAGAACAGTGCTATAGAACAGTGCTATAGAACAGTGTTATGGAACAGTGCTATAGAACAGTGCTATAGAACAGTGCTATGGAACAGTGTTATGGAACAGTGCTATGGAACAGTGCTATAGAACAGTGCTATAGAACAGTGTTATGGAACAGTGCTATAGAACAGTGTTATGGAACAGTGCTATAGAACAGTGTTATGGAACAGTGTTATGGAACAGTGCTATAGAACAGTGCTATAGAACAGTGCTATAGAACAGTGTTATGGAACAGTGCTATAGAACAGTGCTATGGAACTATGTCCAGTGCAGTCAGTGTAGTGACCGAGAGTGACGTGGTAGATCACGCTGTGACATTCTCCCATCCAGTGCAGAGGACCAAATCAGGGGGACAAGGAGTGACCGAGAGTGACAGGGTTGGTGACGCTGTGACCTGAGCGTTTCCATGGAAAGCAGCACAGTTTGTGTGTGTGTGTGCGCATTTGTGTGTGGGTAGGATTTCTAAGAATGTGTGCGTAGCAGAACAAGGCCTGCTCAAGCTCATAAAGGTGGCACAACCAGTTCTTGCTTGGCTCACTCACTACAAATAGACACAAAAGAGTCTTAATCCTTCACACACACACACACACACACACACATCGTTAGCTTTTATACTGGCCATTTCAAACACTGCACACACACACACACACACGTACACGCACACACACACATTAGCTCCATTTAGCTTTTATACTGGGCATTTCAAATACTGCACACAAACACACACATCATTACCTCCATTTATATAAGTATAGTAATAAAGTATATATACTCTTTTGATCCTGTGAGGGAAATTTGGTCTCTGCATTTATCCCAATCCGTGAATTAGTGAAACACACTCAGCACAGAGTGAACACACAGTGAGGTGAAGCACACACTAATCCCGGCGCAGTGAGCTGCCTGCAACAACAGCAGCGCTCGGGGAGCAGTGAGGGGTTAGGTGCCTTGCTCAAGGGCACTTCAGCCGTGCCTACTGGTCGGGGTTCGAACCGGCAACCCTCCGGTTACAGGTCCGAAGTGCTAATCAGTAGGCCACGGCTGCCCCAAGTGCATGTATAGCAATGAAGCACGGCTGCGTGAAGTGCATGTATAGCAATGAAGTATAAAAATAATAATAATAATTGTGAAATCATTATGATAATTTGATGTGGGTGGGAGGAGGGGGGTGGGTTCATGTAGGTGGGCCCTATGACCTCAAAGTATGCCTTCACTGGGCCTCAGGTCAAAGAAGTTTGAGAAAGGCTGATGTAGACGACAAAGCAGCAAGGAGGCGTCGTATGATCATTTAAACAAGTTTTATGACAAGGTCGATGAGGATGGGAAAAATCGTACATTTCTGTGCAAACTTTGCCCGCACTTCAGTCACATCCACAGCAAACCTGAAACAGCACATTGAACTGAAGCACCTGGCTAGCCTTTCAAGCTATGTGCAAGCCAATAAAAAATTAAAAGACTGTCAAGACAGATCCTCAACCCAAATTAACTGCAATTTTATGGGCTGTGGCAATAATTTTGAAAAATAATAGCTCGCAGCAACATATGAAAAAGAAAGAACTATGAACTAGTTCATTTTTGGAAAGTGTGAACTTAGTTCAAAATTGTGAAATATGAACTTGAACTAGTTCATTTTAAAATTTGTGAACTGAACTTTGAACTAGTTCATGTAGAAAGTGAACTTTCCCAACACTGTAGGTATTACAGAACATGATTACTGTAGAAGCCTTTTGTAAGGGTGTAAAGGTGAGTTTGTGTTAACTGTTTTGTTGAAATTGAGTTTGTGTTAACTGTTTTGAGATAAGGATGGAAAGTTTCAATAAATGAGTTTTAGCTGAATGTTCTCTAAATGTAATTAAACAGGAGATGAGGGGGTGTTAAGGAGTTTACTTCCTTCCTTAAAAAGATTTAATTTTATTGCTTGTCAATGTTTTTCACTTTTGACCACAACAGCTGCGCACACACGTGCGTTCGTGTGTAGGCTATGTGCGCGTTCTTGTGTGCGTGCGTGTGTGTGCATGGGCACCCAGAGAGCCTGATTTATGTGGGGTGTGAAATGTGTGTGTGTGTGGAGAGAGAGAGAGCCTACTTTGCTTGTTGCTTTAGGCGTCATGGGCACCAGTAGTCTTTTTGCACTGAAATAAAAGTCAGATGAAGGAAACTTTTCCCACGAACTTCGGCATTAATCAGCATGAAGATCTGAGGGACTAAGTTTGAGTTAAACCAGTTCGTCTCACCCACCAAACGAATTTAAACAAACGACGCCCAGGTTATAGAAACGGTCGCTGAAGACACGGCAGTCGTGCAGGTCGCGCTGGGATCATGTTTGGTCGAAGCAAGAAATCCAGCACCCCGCAAACCGACGCCAAAGCGGGAGCCTCGAGGATGTTGGAACCTCTCCGACGGTTGGGTAAGAGACCGCGCTACCGTGTGCTTCTTGCGCTCAAAACGTTCTGTGCCTCGAATGACAGGACTAATCTGAAAATGTTGCTTAATCAGTTAGACTTTTTTAGACGAATGTTTGTGTAAGTGTGTGTGTGGGCGCATGTGTGCATAATGTGTGTTTTCGTGTGGAGGTATTGAGGCCAGCTGTCTCATAGACAGAAGACAGAAGAATCAAGGCAAGAGTTCACCTGTGATTGAACATAATGTGAAGGGTAGACTACATCCTGACATTCAGGTATTGATAGGCCTATAGAAAAGGTGATAATGGGACGATTCTGAGTTTTTAAAGTTTGAACCCTTTAGCCTTCACATGAGTGTACCACGTCATAAACAGCCTTCACATGAGTGTACCACGTCATAAACAGTAAATCTTAGGATAGGCTACTGTAATGAACACAGGTTTGTTTATCAATATGCTAAGAGCTAGTGTAGACCTATACTACCTTCCATGATCCTGATTGGCTAAGAGCTAGTGTAGGCCTATATTACCTTCCATGATCCTGATTGGCAAGAAGGCACCTTCTATTGACTGCATGCATATTTACCAATTGCCAGTCACACACACACACACAGCTGCAGGTAGCACCAGTTGTAGATGTGTTTAGTATCATATTAAATGTTGTAGATGAGTGTTTAGTATCATATTAAATGTTGTAGATGAGTGATTAGTATCATATTAAATGTATCACACATGTTTCAGAGGAGCAGATCAGCTGAAATAACACTTCAAAAAACACACACACACACACACACACTAACCCCGTGGTCACTCTCTCTCTCTCACACACACACACACACACACACTAAGGTTGCCAACCGTCTGGAATTGTGCGGGACATCCCGTATTTTGGGCGATTTTGATTTGTCACCAGTGGGCAGCCGTGGCCCACTGGTTAGCACTCTGGACTTGTATCCGGAGGGTTGCCGGTTCGAGCCCCGACCAGTGGGCCGCGGCTGAAGTGCCCTTGAGCAAGGCACCTAACCCCTCACTGCTCCCAGAGCGCCGCCATTGAAGCAGGCAGCTCACTGCGCCGGGATTAGTGTGTGCTTCACCTCGCTGTGTGCTGTTTGTGTTTCACTAATCTTGAGATAATACTAATGTATAAAATAAGAACAACATTATTAGAATTATATATATATATATATATATTAGTTTGTTTTGAGGGAGGGGGGTCCGTATTTGAAGTGAAGTGTCCCTCATTTGGGGTTGAGGAAGTGGCCAACCCCAACACACACGCACTCTAACCCCTTGGTCACATTAGTTACCAGAGACTGAGTCAAATGGACCAGCTGTCATTCATTATCAGGGTTGGCATTTCACAGCGTCAAGAAGCAAGTGGTCATCATGCTGCTGGTCAGGGAGAGCAACATAGACGAGACAAGCGATGTGTGTGTGTGTGTGTGGCACAGCAACATAGACGAGACAAGCGATGTGTGTGTGTGTGTGTGTGTGTGTGTGTGTGTGTGTGTGTGTGTGTTTGTGGCACAGCAACATAGACGAGACGAACGATGTGTGTGTGTGTGTTTGTGTGTGTGGCACACCAACATAGACGAGACAAGCGGTGTGTGTGTGTGTGTGTGGCACAGCAACATAGACGAGACAAGCGATGTGTGTGTGTGTGTGTGTGTTTGTGGCACAGCAACATAGACGAGACGAACGGTGTGTGTGTTTGTGTGTGTGGCACACCAACATAGACGAGACTAACGATGTGTGTTTGTGTGTGTGTGGCACAGCAACATAGACGAGACGAACGATGTGTGTGTGTTTGTGGCACAGCAACATAGACGAGATGAACGATGTGTGTGTGTTTGTGGCACAGCAACATAGACGAGATGAACGATGTGTGTGTGTGTGTTTGTGGCACAGCAACATAGACGAGACTAACGATGTGTGTTTGTGTGTGTGTGGCACAGCAACATAGACGAGACGAACGATGTGTGTGTGTTTGTGGCACAGCAACATAGACGAGACGAACGATGTGTGTGTGTTTGTGGCACAGCAACATAGACGAGACGAACGATGTGTGTGTGTTTGTGGCACAGCAACATAGACGAGACGAACGATGTGTGTGTGTTTGTGGCACAGCAACATAGACGAGACGAACGATGTGTGTGTGTTTGTGGCACAGCAACATAGACGAGATGAGCGATGTGTGTGTGTGTTTGTGGCACAGCAACATAGACGAGATGAGCGACCCCAAATGAGGGAACTCCCCTCCCCCAACTGATTTGATGCTGTTTAACGTATAAATGGTGCATCGTCACTTTAAGAACATTGTCTACTACACATTCATATGATTTTGCCAGCTCCATTTAAATATACCCTATGGCTTAACATTGTTTGTGCCACGTGTATAGCACAATATTAACAATGATAAACATGATATTAAGTTAATATAAACAACCTTCATTCCTTTGGAAATAGAAGCATGTAATGACACAATGCTAGCTAGATATTTTCTGTTTGCAATTATTATGAGCCTGGTAGCCACCTAGCTATCTGAGTGGAATGTATTTCAATTGTCATATAGTTTAAGGGAAACAAATTATTGAAGACTTCAAGACTCACCAATTCCATTACACAAATGCAAAGACCACTCTACATATTCTATCACAGTCCAAATCACAGTGTGTGCAGCCTATGCCAAAGTGCTCTGGCTCTCACATTTTATAACTGGTCGGTAGGCTAGTGGGAACCGGATAACTCCGCAATCTCCTCTAGCGTTGTTTTTGTTGTCCTCATGATTTCCTTTTAAACGTTTCTTATAAAGGAGAAATCCATTATCAACAATGACAAGCCAGCTGGAACCTGCCACGCGCTTAGATGCGTTCCCAAGCGAGTAGGACAGATAGATTGATACTTTATTGATTCCACAGATAGATTGATACTTTATTGAACACACAGTGAGGTGAAGCACACACTAATCCCGGCGCAGTGAGCTGCCTGCTACAACAGCGGCGCTCGGGGAGCAGTGAGGGGTTAGGTGCCTTGCTCAAGGGCACTTCAGCCGTGTCTACTGGTCGGGGTCTGAAGCGCTAACCAGTAGGCCACGGCTGTGTGTGTGTGTGTGTGTCGTTTTATTCACATGCTTTTGTTCCTGTGATGATAATAATAAAGCATATTTGAATTGACACAGAGAGGGAGAGAGAGAGGGAGAAAGGGAGGGAGAGAAAGAGAGAGGTAGGGTGTGTATGTGTGTGTATTAGAGTTTGTGTGTGTGTATTAGAGTTTGTGTGTGTGTGTGTGTGTGTGTATTAGAGTTTGTGTGTGTGTGTGTGTGTGTGTTATGGCAATGTTTTGCCTGGGGATCCCTCCGATAACATTGCTCGAGTCTGGTGACCCCTGATGTTCATGCCCCCATGTGTAGCACTGGAGCTGCCCCATGTTCATGCCCCCATGTTCATGCCCCCAGAGTGTAGCACTGTAGCTGCCCCATGTTCATGCCCCCAGAGTGTAGCACTGTAGCTGCCCAGCTCTAGCTGTTGGCTGCAGCAACTCAAGCTAGGTAGAGCTCAAGCTAGGTAGAACTCATGCTAGGTAGAACTCAAGCTAGGTAGAACTCAAGCTAGGTAGAACTCAAGTTCATGCTAGGTAGAACTCATGCTAGGTAGAACTCAAGCTAGGTAGAACTCAAGCTCATGCTAGGTAGAACTCAAGTTCATGCTAGGTAGAACTCATGCTAGGTAGTCCTCAAGCTAAGTAGAAATCATGCTAGGTAGAACTCAAGCTAGGTAGAAATCATGCTAGGTAGAACTCATGC
>NC_055980.1:30564720-30572220 GCF_018492685.1 Alosa sapidissima
GAAGGTGCGCTCTCATGCGTGTGTGTGTGTGTGTGTGTTGCAGGTGTTCTTGATGATGAAGATGTGTGTGTGATGCAGAAAGGCTCCACGTTAGTGAAGGTGCGCTCTCATGCGTGTGTGTGTGTGTGTGTTGCAGGTGTTCTTGATGATGAAGATGTGTGTGTGATGCAGAAAGGCTCCACGTTAGTGAAGGTTCGCTCTCATGTGTGTGTGTGTGTGTGTGTGTTGCAGGTGTTCTTGATGATGAAGATGTGTGTGTGATGCAGAAAGGCTCCACGTTAGTGAAGGTGCGCTCTCAGCGCTGGCAGAAGAGCCGAAGCTTCAGGCTGCTGGAGGATGGAGTGACCATCTGGTGCGAGTCGACAAAGAGCTCACGCAAGGCCCGCAAACGGCAGACCTGTGAGTCTCACACACACCTATACACACACCTATACACACACACACACACACCTATACACACACACACACCTATACACACACACACACACACACCTATACACACACACACACACACACACCTATACACACACCTATACACACACACACACACACCTATACACACACACACACACCTATACACACACACACACACCTATACACACACACACAGAAAGAGCTCACGCAAGGCCCGCAAACGGCAGACCTGTGAGTCTCACACACACACACACCTATACACACACACCTATACACACACACACACACCTATACACACACACACACAGAAAGAGCTCACGCAAGGCCCGCAAACGGCAGACCTGTGAGTCTCACACACACACACACCTATACACACACACCTATAAACACACACACACACACACACACACACACACACACACACACACCTATACACACACACACACACACCTATACACACACACACACACACACACACACACACAGAAAGAGCTCACGCAAGGCCCGCAAACGGCAGACCTGTGAGTCTCACACACACACACACACACACCTATACACACACACACACACACCTATACACACACACACACACACACACACACACACACAGAAAGAGCTCACGCAAGGCCCGCAAACTGCAGACCTGTGAGTCTCACACACACACACACCTATACACACACACACACACAGAAAGAGCTCACGCAAGGCCCGCAAACTGCAGACCTGTGAGTCTCACACACACACACACCTATACACACACACACACACACACAGAAAGAGCTCACGCAAGGCCCGCAAACTGCAGACCTGTGAGTCTCACACACACACACACCTATACACACACACACACACACACAGAAAGAGCTCACGCAAGGCCCGCAAACTGCAGACCTGTGAGTCTCACACACACACACACACACACACACACATACAGAAAGAGCTCACGCAAGGCCCGCAAACTAGTGATGTAGTACTCGAGTCCGGTCTCGGACTCGAGTCCGGTCTCGAGACCAATTTCTGCTTTCTCGGTCTCGTCTCGGACTCGTTCCTTCAAAGACTCGGTCTTGACTCGGTCTCGGACCACAGTGGGAGGAGAAGGACTCGTAATTTCAGACCGAGTCCTCGAGACCAACGCATTTTTTATGTTCATATAAAAAAACAGACAACACATAACAACAATAATAATAAAATGCAATGTTGACCGGCATTATTTGAAAATGACATCCCATGGTGCAATGCAAAGATACTGCCGTCAGAGCCGTTTATTTATCTCTATGGATCTGCTGCCGGTGAGTGTCTGTAGGTCAGCATAGTCCATATTAAGACGTTAAGACTGCTCCTCTAAACAATTCCCAATCTAGCTTAGTCTGTAGGCCTAACTGTTGATTATTAACTGGGGTGATATTAAATTATGAATATTAAAACTGAAATTGTTTTATGGTCTTGGTCTCGACTCGGTCTCGACTCCTAAAGGACTCGGTCTCGACTCGGACTTGCTTCCTCAAAGACTCGGTCTTGACTCGGACTCGACTGTATTTGAAAACCAACAGGCTCTGTCTCGACTCGGTCTCGACCCTTCAAAGACTCGGTCTTGACTCGGACTCGGCATAGGCGGTCTCGTCCCCATCACTACCGCAAACTCCAGACATGTGAGTCACACACACACACACACACACATACACACACACACACACACACACACACACACACACACACGAAAACACACACATGAAAACACACACATATACACACAAACAAACAGACTCACACATACAGAAAGAACTCACGCAAGGCCCGCATGTGAGTCATTAGTGTGTGTGTGTGTGTGTGTCTTTGTCTCACTCGCTCTAATGTGTATTTGTGTGTGCCTCTAGGTGTGTGTGATTCATTGATGTGTGTATGTGTTTCTGATATTTTTGCGTGTGTGTGTGTTTGTATTTGTAAGTCTCTCTCTCTCTCGAATGTGTGTTGGTGTGTTTCTAATATGTGTGTGTCAGTGTGTGTGCCTGTGTATGTGTATGTGTGTCTCTCTGTAATGTGTGTGTGTTTCTGATATGTGTATGTCTGTAAGCATTTATATGTGTGTGTGTCTAAGTCTGTCTAATGTGTGTGTGGTATGTGTGGTGTGTGTGTGTGTGCATGTGTGTGTGTGGTGTGTGTGTGCGTGTGTGTGGTGTGTGTGTGTGTGTGTGTGCATGTGTGTGTGTGTCTAAGTCTGTCTAATGTGTGTGGTGGATTTGTGTGTGGTGTGTGTGCATGTGTGTGTGTGTCTAAGTCTGTCTAATGTGTGTGGTGTGTGTGTGTGTGTGCATGTGTGTGTGTGTGGTGTGTGTGTGCGTGTGGTGTGTGTGTGTGTGCATGTGTGTGTGTGGTGTGTGTGTGTGTGCATGTGTGTGTGTGTCTAAGTCTGTCTAATGTGTGTGGTGTGTGTGTGGTTTGTGTGTGGTGTGTGTGTGTGCATGTGTGTGTGTGGTGTGTGTGTGTGTGTGTGCATGTGTGTGTGGGTGTGCGCGCGCATGTTCCTCAGTTAGACTCTGACACACTGACCCCCTCCTCTCCAAAAGTAACCCCCCCCCCATGTACTTGGAATGCTGGCGTAGTACCAGACTCCCCTCCCCCACTGTGTGTGTGTGTGTGTGTGCGTGAGGGGGAGCTTGAATTACACCCCCAGTGTCTCAGACATCTATACTTGCTCAACATACACACACAGGGTGAGAGAGAGATAGAGTGCATATCTTGTGTGTGTGTGTGTGTGTGTGTCTGTGTGAGAGAGAGAGAGAGAGAGAGAGAGCATATCTTGTGTGTGTGTGTCTGTGTGTGTGTGTGTGTGAGAGAGAGAGTGCATATCTTGTGTGTGTGTGTGTGTGTGTCTGTGTGTGTGTGTGTCTGTGTGAATTTGTCGTGTGTGTGAGAGTGTGTCTGTGTGAATTTGTTGTGTGTGTGTGTGTGAGAGAGAGTGCATTTCTTGTGTCTCTGTGTGTGTGCATGTGTGTTTGTGTGTGTGTTTGTTTGATGAGTGCTGTGGCAGAGACATATTTGGCTGCAGTAAAACATGACACACTCACACACACACACAAACACACACACAAAGACAAGACACACACACACACACATACACACACACACACACACACACACACACACAAAGACAACACACACACACACACAGGAACACACACAAAGACAAGACACACACACACAAATGTGCAATTCCAATTTTAACCTCCGTTAGACCACATGGTGTGTCTGGCTGCAAATCATCAGTGTAGGGACAGACCCTGACCAACACATACACACACACACACACACACAGTCATTAAGAGAATAGGCCCTTGAACACACACACACCACACACACACAACACACACACAACACACAAGGAATATGAAGATTACATGTTCCTTGAAAATAAATATTTTTTTTTGCGTTACAAGTAGTTGCACTCTTCATGACTATGGGCTCTATCTTAACGATCTGAAACACAAGTATCAAACGCAAGGAGCTTTGTGGGTGGATCTTGGGCGCTGATGCTATTTTACCTGCGGGATAATTGACTGTTGCGCCCAACGCAATTAATCATGGGTGTGGTTTGGGCGTAACGTGCAATAAACCAATCAGAGCGTCATCTCACATTCCCTTTAACAACAGGTGCGCTTTTATGCTATTATGCTTTTATGCTATTATGATGGTCAGGCGCAGCCAGGAGCGGTTCACAGCACTATAAGCACTGTTCAGTTGAGAACAGTTTGCTATTGATTTTTCTTTTTGACAAAATGTAAATACAGAAATGTCACAAAGACATACGTTCCGACGCTTTGGGCTCACTCTAACTGAATCACTATGAATGAAAGGTGATATTTTTCTTCTGTCAGATAAGCTCTCCTCTCCCGTGCTGCTGCTGGGGCATTTGGGTTAAATGGCATCGGCATGCAGTTCAACATCACGTCTCCTTAAGTCCTCTAATATTTCCTAAATGATGTCATCAACACATCCATGATTCATGGAAATGTCGTGTACGCTGGATTTATGCTTCTTTTCCCACACTGATCCCTCGTGCTTTTCCTTACCGTACGCACTGTTCTTACCATCAGGCAACTCAACAATGAGAGACAATTTCCTCCATATGTGTCTTGGTATGTTCACACCAAGTTGACCTACCATAACTTCCCAACTCTGCACAGTATCCCATTAACTGCATGACAGTAGGCTATTTACAATATTTTCGGTAAAGTAAAGTTTGTAAACACGTTATCAAAATCAACTTAATGCACGCACAACTTTTGTTTGAGCATAAGAGATAATAACAATGCACGGGCGCAGCAATTACAGAAATTGTACAGTGGGCATCGCTTTCAAATGGCCACTTCAGTCGCGCATTACGAGGCGTGAAGCTGCGTGAAGCTTTAGTACCACTTTCAGCCACTGTGCGTCGCTCTGCCACTGTACATCGCTCTGCCTGCCTGCTTCGAAATCGAAATTTGCTGTCTACATTATTGTCAGTGTTGGGTTAACGCAACTACGCAAATCAAAACAGTGGTGTGATAATTGAGCCAGTAGAGAAATAACTGTTCAGAATTAATCTGTAGCCTTGGGTAGGCTTCTGCGACGTTTTTAACAGGCTACGCTATAGAGGCTTAGACAACTATGACCCACGTTTTGGTTTCGTAAATGAATTTGCCCTACTTCTTGACTGCAATGTAGTCAATTGACTGCTTGACATGTCATTTTTATTTTTCTGTACAATAAACAAATACATCTGCTTTATGCCGCAGAATTTCATTCATATTTGGAACTTACATAGTCCAATGCATCGTTACACTACGTTAGTGTTTCCCAAAACCATAGTAGCAACGAACGTTCGCAACCACTATCGTAAAGTTGTGTAGTTACAACTACACCTCTCGGCCTGTGGTAGAATGCTAAAAGAAGCATAGTTCCAGGGAACAAAATGCTGAATGAAGCCCAAAGATATGAAGGCATATCTGGTAAGTTGTTATTTTTTGAAGACGTAAATGGTTGGGCTATAGGCCTAGTTTGCAAGAAGGAGACATAAAGCGTGAACATGCCACACTATCCACAGCTGTGGTAGCGGGGGGTAGGAGGATTACTGTTAGCGCAGGACTTTTCTTCAACAGAAGGCCTGCCTCGAATGCAGGCTTGCCCAAAAAAAAGGCCTGTGGTTTGCGCAGCCTACAGTAAGTAGGTCTTATGAGTTAGGAGTCTTCTAGACTTCTTTTAAGCTGTCTCAGAGGTGGAAAGTTGTGTTCGTTGGGGGCAGGGCCGGATTAACAATTCATAGACGCTTGGGAACAAATGTCTGATGGCCCCCCCTGCCCCCCAGACAATGTGAATCGGGCGGTCAGTTAATAACTTAGGCCTATCGTGAATATTTGTATTGCCATTTAAGGCGCGAGCGCATCTGTGAGGCCAAGCCTCACCAAATAGCCCGTTTGTTTACAACTAACATTACATTTAATTAAACTGCTTATAGGCTATGCCGAAATAGTTTCAACATTTTGAATATCAGTGTCGGGTGAATTAGGAAATGCCATGGCTGAAAGCTGCTTGGGATCCCCCCTGTCAAGCAATAACCATACAAAAAGTTAAAAACAGATGACATGATGCGCGTCACTGACATAATGCGCAAATAATATAGCCTAGATATTCCAATATATTCGAATACATGTGTTTATTTTAGAGGGTATATTCGAACGTCATTTTTGAGCAATTTTGACAGCCCTAGTCCACTGTAGGCTACGCCAATCGTCTATTAACACCTTCCACCTAACCCCGGTGAGTGGGGTTCGCTATAATGCGTGTGAAATAGCACCATTGAGTAGCCTATGCGAAATAGCCTTAAAATCGTTCCGGTGTTGTGTGCCTTCTGGTTTCTCCACCTACTGGTTTCCTTGCGCGTGCATGCGCTGCAGCAGTTGTCAGACATTCACAAACAAGTTGTTTTAGGCGGTTTGAAGTCGCTTTTCATACGCCATGAGCGCTCGGCTACATTACAGCCACTCGGACAAAAGACATGTAAAAAATATATGTTTTGAAAACTAGCATTAAACTGGATTCGATCCCGCAAAAGCAACACACGCGGGACTCTCTCCATCCTGATTCCCTACTCTTTGAGCCAACTAATAGGTTACGCGAATCAATTAACTATTGTAGGCTACCATTAATTAATAACGTAAGCAACACCCAGGTAACATGTTGTCCAGGCTATCTGAAACAAGGGGTTGCCTCTCATCTACAACAACTGGTTACCTTGGGCTGCTACAGTCGTCAGTGCACTGTGCACAGTAGGCCTATGCTACTCTTTGTGGTTGATCAACTAAAAATAAAAGATGTATTTGGTGATGACGTTATTGTAGGCCTAGTAGACCCATTAAATGGTACGAGAAACGATCTACATAGCACACCAGACCACGTTGTCTTCAACGGTTGAATGAAGGGAGTTTGTGTGTTTTTCAAGTCAATAAACATTCTTAATTTTCAAATGTCTTTGTCAGGGAACATTGCTTAGACAAGGAGTTATAAGATAAAGGCAATACCATTTGTGTCACCTAATGCAGTTCAGTGAATTAGCAAGATACCATCAGAAGGCAACAATCATAAAGCACAGTGCGCGTGCGCTCTCTCCCCTGCGCATGAAGCTGTCTGCGTGTTGTAGGCTACAGTAGATTTGCGTGAGTTCTTTCTATCTGCTTTACTTTTGTGAGTTGCGACCACCTAGGCTATGTTATAGACGTTCTATGAGGTACCAGTGTTTAGCTGTGTCACAAAACAATAAGCTTTGTCAGACTACTTTTAAAATGATATTCAGGGCTATATACATTTTAAACATTCGGGGCTGAAGACCCGACAAAGCCTTGCGTTAATTCTTCAGGTGGGAAGTGTCAGGAATTTTCATACGAGAGACGCTCTCATTGGTGGTTAGTATATGGAGTAGGGAATTGACAGCAACATATCCCATCACATTATGAGAGATGCTGAATTTAACATAAACTGCGATGTTTGATTTTAAATGAATGTAAATTTAGCCGGGACTGTAAGCTGGCACACGTGGGTGCTCGATGTTTTCAG
>NC_055980.1:30577220-30579720 GCF_018492685.1 Alosa sapidissima
AAGGTTTTTACTTCAACCCCCACTACAATTAAAGGCCAAATATCTTTAGCAGGGCTTAGAAACGGCTCAAAGAATGAAAATGAAAACCGGAAACGAACACAGTTTTTGGAAGGACGTAACTGAAAACGGGAGCAAAACCAATTGTTCCGGAGTGAAAACGTCATTTTCAATTTTAGATAACCGGTTAATAACGGTATTTATCATTCCGATTAACCTTTGTTTGAATATTATTCAAAACTGCATAGGCTTGGAAAGTCACCTGCCCACACAGTGTTCCCCAGACCCCTTATAAGATGAATTTAGTCAGATGTTATGAATCGGTATCTCCCCTGCATAATTGGCTAGAACTACTAGTTGATAAAAAAAAGAATATTAATATCCAACACTATCTAACTGCCTTTTCCAAGTATGTAGTCTAAATGACTGAAACAATTTGTGAAATAAGATACCAGAGACACTAGGCAAATATTTATAGGCCTGTCATGCAGTTGGTAGTACCATACATAGGTTAGGCTATTGCAAGGCTTAAAGCAAGGACATTTTCTGTGCCTTTAAGTTAGGCTATTATTTTTAAAACCTAATATTATATAGGTATTATAATATTATCAAATAATGTTTTTGCTCAGAACGAACCTAAATGGAAATCAGTCCCCCTCAGTCCCTGATCTTTAGTGCCAAATTATGTTTTGCCATTCACAATTTAGGCTACTCACTCACTCACAAAGTGGTGAATAATGAAGCACATGTATACTGTATTAAAGTACCTTTATAAATATCCTATTAAGAAACGACCTCAAACACGAGTGAACAAGAAACATATTAATTTCTTGAGGACACAAACTCCTGTGCTGGCCTCAGCTTGTTGGTTCATCTACCAGTAAATTATTGAAATCTATCACCCAATGAAACTGGACGATTTAACTGGAATCTAAGCAATTACATCTCATGCACAAAGCTTCATATGTGATGTGCTTTGACATCATCAAACGTCTAGTCTAGTAGCCTACTCTGACTAGGGTTTGTTTGAAAATAGTAGGCTACTTTTACTTATTGTGATTGAGTAGAATTTCAGTCATGTAACTGTACTTTTACTGCTGGTAAATGCTGGCATGGCCAGTTAAAACCAGCAGTGTAGACCAGCAACACCAGCTAAAATGACCAGCTTGAGGTGGTACGACAAGCAAAACCAGCTGAATTACCATCATAAGCTGGGTAAACCAGCTGAAGGTATGTTTTCGCAAGAGTTTTGCTGGTTTAGCAGGTCAACCATCATAGGGTGGTCAAACAAGCTGGTTAACAAGCTGGTCAACCAGCAAGCCTGCCAGGCTGGCTTTTCAGTAGGGGTGTGACTGAATGAGTGTGTGTGTGTAATGTGTAAATATGTGTATGTGTGTGTAATATGTAAGGGTGTGTATGTGTGTAATGTGTGTAATGTCGGGACATGTGTGTGTCTGTGTGTGTAATGAATGTGTGTGAGAAAGTGTGTGTAATGTGTGTGTGTGTGTGTGTGTGCAGAAGTGTGACCGCTCGTCTAAGGGGCGCTTGGACCCAGGGGAGATCGAGGAGTTCTGTCGGGAGCTGCTGCGGAGGCCTGAGTTGGACGCAGTGTTCCGTCGTTACTCTAGCAACGGCTACGCGCTGACCACCGCCGAACTGCGCGACTTCCTGGGAGACCAGGGGGAGGACGCATCGCTTGGCCACGCCCACCAGCTCATACGCACCTTCGAGTTCAACGACTGGGGTAACACACACACACACACACACACACATACACACACACACACACACACACACACACACACATCACACACATTTTAACCATTTATTTATGTCCACATGAAGAAAATGGTACAGGGACACAAATATTTAGGATGCAGTAGAATATATAGCAAACCCATGGACCTGTGGCCTGCAGCAGGTCTTCACTATAGATAGATAGATAGATAGATAGATAGATAGATACTTTATTGATCCCCAGGGGAAATTCAAGGTCACAGTAGCATACAGACAAGACACACACATTCACTAACAGCAGTAAAAGTATATAAAATAAAAAACACAACTAAGCAATAAGGACTGTAGAAGATAAAGAATATACTAAATATACTAAAATACAAATTATACTAAATAAAACTTAATCTAAATCAATTCTAAAAAACAGTATCCACATAGTGGGTGATTAATCACAGGTGCGCTTGCAATGACTGAAGGTAGTCCTAACTGTAGTCCTAACCCCCACTGTAGTCCTAACTGTAGTCCTAACCCACACTGTAGTCCTAACTGTAGTCCTAACTGTAGTCCTAACCCACACTGTAGTCCTAACTGTAGTCCTAACCCACACTGTAGTCCTAACTGTAGTTCTAACCCACACTGTAGTCCTAACTGTAGTCCTAACTGTAGTCCTAACCCACACTATAGTCCTAACTGTAGCAGTGAAATCAAACACTAGCAGTGAAATCAAATCATAAGATTTTAGATCCAGCTAGGGTTTACTCTATGT